>NC_133793.1:13111951-13187962 GCF_003597395.2 Chelonoidis abingdonii
AAAACCAGCTTCCGGGGGCAGCCACTCTAATGAAATCCTGTTCGCCTCTTTTAATCTGCTTGCCCTGGGCTTGATTTCCATAAAATTACAGGCAGTCAGCCTGTATGTGTACATACCCATAGCTAGAGATAGGGAGTGGCGAGGCCTTAGCACCAGCCTTCCCCTCCTTCCCTCTGGGAGCTGGGAGTGACGCTGGCCTGGGTCAGGGTACAAAGCCAGGCTGGGCTCATTCTTAGAGTGTTTTAGGGATGCGGGGAGTCCCAGTGGGTACTAGACCAATTTTTGGCTATTTAACACACGCCCCCGCCCCCTTCTTCTAACCTGCTCATTTTACTCTGCTCAGAGCTAATTTTCTCTCCCTGTTTTTTCCAAAGGCCATTTTCTGCATCACCTGCTTGACGGTATTAGGAGTGAAATCCAGGCCCCACTGAAGTCCAAGTGAGTTTTGCCATTGGCTTCTATAGGGTTGGGATTTCACCTCGGGAGCCGCCGCAGAGATTCGTGGAGTCACGAGCCAGAGCTGGGCCCATCACTACACACGGCCTTGTGGCCACGCCATCAACGGTGCTCACGCTGGCTGGTGCGACAGACCTTAGCAGCCAGAGCATGGCTGATGATGCTGTTTTCTATGGGCCCAATCCTGCCAGGGGCTGAGTGTTCTCCGCTCCTTCCATGACACGTGGGAGACACGTGGGCCCTCGCAGGACCAGACCAGCAGGCAGGGGCAGGGCAAGAAACACCCTGGGCTTCCAATGCTAAAACCACAGGAAAGGGCCGCCTGAGCTAAAGGAGCGCTCCCCTTGCTGCAACAGGTAGCAGGTCCCTTATCCTCTCCTTCGGATGCAGCCACTAGGGGGCGACATCACTCCCACAAAGGCAGTGCCTGAGAGCTGGAATCCCTGCAACGACCTCAGCATGGCCAAGAACAGAAGCAGCACTCTTGTGTGCTGAAGGCAGTATCTTTTCCCAGTGAGCTGACAGCCCTCTCCATTGGTCACCCAACCATGCCACAATGGCCTTCGCTTGTTTGGCTGGGTTGTGGGTTCAAATCTTCCCACTCCAAGTGCCTCAAGTGGGCAGCCATTGGCTTGCAAGGGGTGAATTCAGCTGAGGGCGTGCGGTGATCCCAGCTGTTTGGGGGGGAAGCGTGTATCATTCTTCTAGCAGGCGATGTTGCAGCCACAGCTTGTTAAGCCATAGCAGTCACCAGCTGCTAAGCATGAAAAAATGCTTCCCCTTGCTTTTATGAAAGCAATAATTTCATTTGCCTCCCGGTAACGAGGAGATAAACGGCTGCTGCTTATCGAGGACTTTCCTCCACCACAAACATAAACAGCCTTTTCTCTATTATGCCCCATTAAAATAATAAATGATTGACTTGGGTTTCGTTGGGGTTTGCACAAATCCAGCTCCCGGTGTTAGCCCATTAATGTCCAGGGGTGATTTATGTCCCTGGGCCCATTCAGAGGTTTCTCTGCCGCCCCCCCCCCCCCGAAAGAACGTCCTTTGGCAAAGCCAACTCTGGGGATCGGAAAACAGGCAGCCGGCTTAGTGCCAAAGCGCTTAGTTCGTAGGAGGTCAATAGGGATATTGGGAGAGTCCATTAAGATGGGGGATGGGAGGAAGCCATACTCTAGGCTGGGATTCATGGGTAACATTTCCACTCAAATACAAGATGGTCTTGGCCGAAAGTTGCAAAGCCAAGACCTTGAATTTGGCTCCTACGTCCGCCAGGGATCTGATTTTCAACGGTGGGGAGTGTTCCATCAAAGTCAACGGCCTTTGAAAAGGAGGGGCCCAAAATCCTGGGCAGACTTAGATCACAAGCCACCCCCTGTGAGGTAGGTGGGGAAACTGAGGCACAGAGGACTCAAGGGCTGTCTCTAGCAGACCAAGTTAGTGGTAGAGGCAGGCATGGAACCCAGGAGTCCTGACTCGCAGTTCCTTGCTCTCACCACCAGAGCCGGGACTACAACCCAGAAGCCCTGATTCCCAGTCCCTTATCCTAGACAACGCTGCTCCCCCAGACTGATCTCCACTGCCCCATCCCTGGCAAGGAGCATTGGGGAGGTCAGCTCAGGTGAAGCAGGCAGGGACATGTGTGTCTCCTCCATGGGCGAGGAAGAACCTTTGCCGCTGAGAACCCCTTCAGTGACACAGCAGCACTTGCTTGAAGGGCCGTGCTGCCTCTCCACAGAAGACACAGCTGGATTAGCGCTGCTTAAAAAGAGCCCTTTGTATTTCAATAACTAATCCCAGCATGCCGGCCTAGCTCCAAATTTGAGCCCCTGGGGAACGAGGCACAAAATAAACTCCTTCCCCTCGCTCTTATCTGCAGCAAACATGCCCCAAACGGCTGGTAATGATTTCACGACGCCACTGTCATGGCTTTGTTAGAGGTGACCTGGAGAGCCGTGTTCAAGTCACGGATTCGGCTCCTAATCCTGCCTGACAGAAAGCCCTGGCTGTGCTAGAGGAGGCATGGCCTGGCTCTCCGGCAAGATCAGCAGGACAGAGATGGGCTGGAGCAAAGGGGACGCGGGGATTCCCCATTGCCTTTGCACCCCACACGGGGGAGGGTTTGTAAAGGAACTGGGTGGGGTTGGGGGTGGCAGAGTGCATCTTGCAGCCCTCTACTTCCCCTCCCCATACATGCACAAGCAAAGACACACATACACACAGCTACATCCCTACGTGATTATACACACACACACAAACTGCCCCCCCGCATACACCTCTACATGCCTATACCTCCTCTCTCTCTCACGCACACACACACACACTCCTAGCTAAACGTGCACCTGTTCCAAAGGATCCTGGGGCGGCCGTGGGAACAAACTGTATCCTTTGACCCTCGTTGGGAAGGATCTCGCGTCCCCTTCTGGAGCAGGGCATGGCAGTGGGGGAAGGATGCCCTGACTCACTCAAATCTCACCACTCTTTGAGAGCGTTAATTAAACCTCAGTGCAGCACCAAGCGCACAGCAAGCGCTTAACAAATGCAGGGCCCAACTTGATCAGCCCAGCCCTGGGCAGTAAGAACATTTACTATCCCCATTTACAACCAGGCAAACTGAAACACAGAGAAAAGTGAAAAGACCTGGCCAAGGTCACACAGCAGCAATTGGAGTAAGAGCAGGTGAGAGAGAGACAGAGCCCAGATGTCCCGCCCCACGAGGTACTGCTGTGTTATTGAATTGTATTGTAACAAACTAGGGCTATATAGCCTAGATGAACCTACTATAGGGTGGGTGCACAACTGGTTGGAAACCTGCACTCAGAGAGTAGTTATTAATGGTTCACAGTCAAGCTAGAAGGGCATATCAAGTGGTGGTCCCACAGGGAACTGTCCTGGGTCCAGTTCTGTTCAATATCTTCATCAATGATTTGGCAATGGAATAGAGAGAACATGTAAAAAGTCTGTGGATAATACCCAGCTGGGAAGGTTGCAAGTGCTTTGCAGGACAGGATTAGAATTCAAAATGACTTGAGAAACTGGAGAAATGGTCTGAAATAAATAGGATGAAATTCTGTAAGGATAAATGCAAAGTGCTCCACTTAGGAAGGAATAATCAATTGCACAAACAGGAAATGGCAAATGACTGCCTAGCAAGAAGGACTGCGGAAAAGGAGCTGGGGGCGGGGGTGGGGGGTTTGCAGTGGCCTCACCAACTACTCACCACCTTGCAAGGAGGCAAACATTCATTTAGCTGAGGCTGTATTAAATAGACGTGTGTACATTTAGACTCAGTAGGTAATTCTTGCTCCACGCAAGCATTGATAAGCAGGGCCGGGCTTTAGGAAGTTTGCGGGTCAATTATTGAAATTTTCAGCGGATGGGCCCCGAAGGTGCTGATTAACAAAAAAAACACATGTAATAAAACCCTTTCACTTTCTTAGCACGAATGGTTCCCTATAAAAAGTTCTAATGTAAGATGTGCCAACCGTATGTATTGTTTTGTCGTTGAATAGGGTTAACTATGTATCCACTACTATCCTGTATTATCCTCCGACCATCTGTGGCGATTTATAGAACCAAAAAGCCCTGACACTTGCCAGGAAAATACAGAGTGATTTACCCTACCTAAGTATTTTTAAAGAGGATGGGCCGAACTAGAAATAGCTCATTTCACATTGTGTGAGGTCCCTTGCCACTCGTGGGGGTGTGTGTAGGGTGACCAGAATTTCCAAATTTTATAGAGACCAGTCCGATTTTTGGTGCTTTTTTCCTTATATGATTCTATTACCCCATCCAGCCCGATCCAATGTCGTCACTGCTGTTCTGATCCCCTAGGTGTGCACATTTTGCGGTCGCTTGTCCCTGCCCCTCTTGAACGTTGTCATGTATGCTGGGACTGTCGCGGCAGCAGTGGGCTGGCTGGAGCAGGGCAGAGGTGACGGAGGTTAAGGGTCTAGGTGGCAGGCAGGGCAAGGCGTGTCGTTGGAGCTGACGTTGTGAGAACGGGCGTGCACTGTGGGTGGGCTGCGCTGGCTAAGGAGGGTCTGAGTGGGGGGTGCGGGATGGCGGGTTGAGAAGCAGAGGTGTGGGATTAGTGGCTTCAGGCAGGGGTTTGGTGCGCAGGTGTTGGCTGAGGACAGGAGGAGTGGCGGGGCTGGTGAGGGCAGGGCGGTGCAGGTGGTGCGAAAGGAGAGGGTCGGGGGGCTGGATGGAGAGGCTGGCTGAGGGCAGGTGCAGGGCTTGGCTGGAGGATTGGGTGAATTGCAAGGGCTGGGGCAGGGCAGGACGGTAGCAGGGGGGTCTGGTGCGGGCAAGGGGTGCAGTACAGGCACTGGTACTTCCACTGTTACAGTGGTGCCCCCTTCTCTTCCCTCCCCACCGAAGTAGCAGCAGCAGAGCCCAGGGTTGGGGAGCTAGTTTAAAGGGCCCGTGGTCACTGCTCTATCGCACTGGCCTTCAATAGCGAGAGAGCCCTGGGAATCTGGTGCATTTCAGGTGGTATTTAAGCCGGTGCAGAGCAGGCTGGAGCCCGGCTTTAAATAAGCCATCGGAGCCCCCACTCAGGTCAGCACTTGCGCTGTGGCTATTTAAAGGCACGGACTCTGCTTTATGTCCCGGCCTTTCAATAGCCGTGGAGCCGGGAGCAGTGGGGCTCCCACGACTATTTAAAGGGCTGGGGCGGTAGAAGCAACAGGAGCCCTGGACTTTTTAAATAATCCCCAGAGCCCACAGCCCTACGCCAGGGCTCCAGCTGTGGGGCTCTGGTGGCAATTTAAAGGGCCTTGGGCTCTAGCCTGTGCTGGGAGTCCCAGGCCCTTTAAATTGCCCCCTTGGGAAGCCGGGCTACCCCAGTACAGCACACCGGCTCTTGCCCGTACACTGTACTGGGGCTTGGGTGCGGGGCCCTCTTAGGGGCGAGGCCCAATTCAGGGGAATTGGTTGAATTGGCCTAAACCTGGCCCTGCTGCTAAAGCCTCAACTGCTAGACAATTGTGTCCAGTTCTGGGCACCACACTTCAGAAAAGATGTGGACAATTTGGAGAAAGTCTAGAGGAGAGTAACAAAAATGATTAAAATGAGGAAAGATTGAAGAAAATCGGGTTTTGTTCAGTCTGGAAAAGAAAAGACCGAGGAGGGACATGATAATAGTCTTCAAGTACAGAAAAGGTTGTTATAAAGAGGAGGATAAATTATTCTCCTTAACCAGTGGGGAAAGGACAAGAAGTACTGGGCTTAAATTGCAGCAAGGGAGATTTAGGTTACAGGGGTGGGTGAGTGAGTGAGGTTCTGGGGCCTGCATTGTGCAGGAGGTCAGACTAGATGATCACAATGGTCCCTTCTGACCTTAAAGTCTATGAGTCTATGAGTGAGACATTAAGAAAAACTACCTAACTGTCATGGTAGTTAAGCACTGGGACACGTTACCTAGAGCATTGTGGCATCTCCGTCATGGGAGGTTTTTAAGAGCAGGTTGGACAAACACCTGTCAGGCTTGGTCTAGATAATACTTACTCCTGTCTCAATGCAGGGGTTGGACCTATTGAGCTTGCATCCAGTCCTACATTTCTGTGATCACGGTAGCGCCAAGAGAGACAAAGAAGCGTTATAATAAAATTTGGCTTTTATATGGGGATTTCATCCAGAGATCTCCAAGCCCTTTACAAAGGTGAGCAAATATCATTCTCCCATTTTACAGATGAGGAACGGCAGCACAGAGAAATCAAGGGACTTGCCCGAGGTTTCACACAGGGACACTGTGGCAGAGCTGGGAATTGGACCAAGACACCAAGAGTCCTAGTTTAATGCTATAATCACAAGACCACCACATCACATTGCCTCTCTCCAGGACTCTGCAACGCAGCCGCCTTCCAGACAGACAGACCTAGAAATCCAGAGATGTAATTTGGTGGGTTTGCCTCTCAGAGTGCCCCTGGCTCAAAATTACAAAAGAAAGAAGGGGGGGAGGGCAGTGAAAGCTAAAACAAAGTAGTTGAATTCAGTAGAGTGAAAAGGAAATTCTATTCGTTACAGGCCTGTTTAATGCCTGTGATTCATCTGCTAGTACAACCGCGGGCTGAAGACCAGATGAGGTATCAGCCTGATTGTCTCACTATTCTCTTTCTCGCGCTCCATGCCGCCACCCTGCCTACTACCAGTTTTCTGCTGAGAGCTGTCTCCCTCAACAAGCGTGTCTGCCATTCCCGGAGAAGAGACAAGTGTTCCCCGCAGTAATCCCCTGACATGGTTTTATGTGTCCGGGACAGCTGTCCCTCCTTGCCTTGCAAATGAGCTAATCGGATCTGATTTGTAGTGAGCAGTCTCCCGTGACCGCGGTGAAACGAAGCCAGAGGTCTCAGGGGGAAGAGATGGCATTGGAATAAAACTCTGGGCTCCCCATGTGGCAGGCGGGAGGAATCAGTGGGGCTCTCTTTCTCTTGGTGTCTCTGTTTTTTGGGCGCCTGGGATGCCCAAGTGTGAATGCACATGTGTTGGAAAGGTGGCAGAGGCAGGGTGGGACACAATGGGGTTCCCTACAGTCCATGTGCTTATAAATTTTCTTCAGGCTACATCCAATGTGGTGTGTGAAGGGCACTGAAGCCAAAAGGAATTCAGCCAACATGGTCAAGGATGCAACCCCATCACCTAGGTATCCCTGAGTCTCTGACTGCCAGAAGCTGGGAGTGGACAACAGGGGATGGATGAGTCGATAAATTGCCCTGTTCTCTTCAGTCCTTCTGAAGCACCTGGCACTTGTCCCTGTCAGAAGACAGGATACTGGGCTAGATGGATCATGGGTTTGACCCAGTATGGCCCTTCTTATGTAACTTGATTTTCATGGGCTTTTATTTTTGCTGCAGCATTAACCCAGTGAGATCCGGCAGGCTCCTGGGAATAATTTTTAACCAGCCAAGAACTGCAGTGCCATTGAAAAAAACTCAACCAAGCAACGTGATTTCCCTTTGAACCCTGAGATTAACCTCTGCCCCTATAAGAAGCCACCGTGCCCTGGAACGGTCACATGATCAGATACTCTGTCAATTACATTGCATTGTGCTACGGCCCATGTTACATCCCTTACTTGCACCCTCATGTACCAGTATTGCCAATGCTAGTGACACAAAGAGCTCGACAGTCAGGTGCTGTAGCCACGTTCTGGGCTGCCAGGGGAAGCTAATGTCATGTTGCTTGGAACCAGACCAGCAAATTCTTCTCCTGAACCAAGAAATGCCTTTACATTAAAAACCTCTGATTTCTTGGCCCTGAGGCCAGGCAAGGCCACGTATGAAGATACACTGGGCATGGGGGCAGTTACTCGTCACTGCTGGGTGAGTCCAGGCATGATTCTTGGGCTACAAATTTAGCCTCATTGTGAGTTTAATCGTAAAAAAAGAAACATTTGTAAATGTTACAATAACTTTCAACAACCAGCGTTGATGGGAAAAGCTCTGAAAAGGGAGACAGAAAGTCTGAATTAGTCCAAACAAAAAGGCCACCTGCTATAACTCAGGAACTGTGTTAAAATCATGCCTGGTAAACACGAACAATGTGAGACCAAAACTCAATGAACCCAAACTGGTGTGTTGGAAATTAGGTCTCATGGGTGGACAAAATAAGAGGGGATTGGCTTATTCTTCCCTGCGGTCCCTTTTGGGGTTATTAGGGTGATGGGGGAGAAGCTGCCTTCCACAATGCGAGGTGACTGGGAGATTAACAAAGGAGAAGCCCCATCCTGGCTGCCACCCCCACTGCCTCCTGGGACCCCAGCCACCTTTTAATCCTGAGAGACGTCCTGACCAGTCTGGGACAGAGAGAGGGAGCCACATGGCATCATCACCTTCACCTGGTTTGGCTACATTCCAAACACCGCCTGGGATGTGACACTTTCTCCCCCATTCCAGCCTCTTGGTGTGTCCTTTTGCTTCCTCCCTACCCTTGTTTCTTCTCATTCCTATCTAGCTCCTTTTGCCTTCTGTCTAAGGAGAGTCTGGCTTAGCTGGCCAAGCCTGCATATTTTGCAAACAGAGCTGTGAGCCTGTGACCAGAGAGGCAGCTAAAAGCTATGGCCTAAAGATGTTGATGCTGGTACTAGCTGCCAGGTCTCAGAGTGGGTCATCAGCCCCTGTGCTGGCTCTTTGTTTTTCAGCAGTGAGGTTTCAAGTGAAAATCAACACCAGAGGCAGAAGTTGCGTTTCCGCCCTCTGCTGTTCTTTTCTCTCCCCCTTGTGTGTGTTTGTCTGGTTTTAGTTTGTTAGAAAATGGGACTCAACGTTCACAATAATGACAGGATGGTTATTGCCATCTTTGATCCCAGACAAAAGACTGTCACTCAAGCTGTTTCGTGATGACCGTGATTGGGTTATAGTAACACCATATATTCTATCTACATTAATAAAATGGACCTCAACGGGGTAGGTCTGGTCAGAGAAGCCCCAGATGTGTGGAACAGGGACAGATTTGATGGAGCAAGGTGGGGAATGGGAGGAAGAGAGAGATGTTTATTTTGATGCTCCCATTGCAAATGTCACCTCATTGTCTTGGCTGGGTGTTTGCTTTTATGTCGGCTTTAGCGGTTCAGGCGAACAAAAGGTCCTGGAGGGAATCAAAGCTGGACTGAAGGCAAAGTGAACAGCTGGGGTCATGGAATTCCACTCCCATGGATGTGCCATCAGCCGCTGTGTGGAAAGACTCTCAAAAGAGACCTCAAGAAAGAACAATAAAAAAGAGTCATCATCATGATGTTCCTATTACACCTCTGGCGTTCAGGGCAGTGATGAATCTCCTCATCTCCTGTCTGTTTCTGGCAAATCTTCCAATGGTTTTTCAGCTCGGCTTCCACAGCTTTTCGCCAGGTTGTTTCCAGGTGGCCTTATTTTCGCTTGCCTTCAGATTTCCATCTTATTGCTTCTCTGGTGATGGAATCAGTTTCCATCCGAAGCACATGACCGATCCATCGCCAACGCCTCCTGGCAATGATGGTGCTCAGATCCTCTTGGCTGCACTATGTCAGTAGATCTTGGTTGGAGATTGTTCTGGGCCAAAAGATATGGAGGATTTTTCTGAGGCAGGCTGTATGAAATGAAGACAGTTTGGACATGTCAGACTTTCTCAGTCCCCAGCATTCTGCACTATAAAGTAGTGTTGAAAGTATGCAGCTCTGATAAATCTTGAGTTTGGTTTTGATGTTGTATTTTGATGATTTCCAGACTGTATTTAAGCTCCTGGCTTTATTGATTGTGTTCCGGACGTCCTGGCTTGTTTCACCCTCCTGGCTGATGGCGTTGCTCAAGTTTTTCAGTGTTTCTACATTGGTGAGAACGTAATTCTCTTAAAAAAAAAAAAAGAGTGGATAGGAAATATTCATTATTGTTCTGTTTCTATGAAACAGAGTAAATGTCTCTCCGTTTATCATCATAGGGCCTACCAACCTCACTCATGAACCACACCCCATTGTGCTATGTGCTGTGCCAACACAACAAAAAGGCAGGTCCTCCTCCACAGAGCTTGTTGTGTGTATGGCCCCCATCACTGGCATTTCTGAGCAGGGAATTGAACTTTGATCTCCAGGGTCTCTACTACAGAATTCTCCCAGGAGTATTATATAGGTCAAGAGTGGGAAGAGGTGTGATTCCCGATGCAGAGCTGAGCCCGTAGATGCCCCTAGAGTAGACATATTTATATTGCCAAAACTGTGTTTTTACTATATAACTTGTTTCATTTGATGTTGTGTGTGTGCTTTTTCTATGCTGGTGATATAGCTTTATCCACAGTAGGAGCAATTTGCTGCTACAGTACACCAGCAAAGCTCCTAATGCAGTCACTGCCCAGTCTAGCACCCGAACTATCAATCTATTAGAAGTGGACAGAATACATGGATTTCCATTATGCCGGTAATTCCAACATTTCAAAATTGGTTTTCAGTCTCAATCAATAAAATGAAAAAAAAAATCTTAAAAATTTTCAATTCAGAACCATCAAAATGTTTCATGTCAAATCATTTTGATACTGTTGAATTATTTTGTTTGAGTAAGGTAAAAAAATTCATTTCAAGGTCAAACTATTGTACCAGAATATAAAACAGTCAATATAATATATTTATGTAATATAAAAGTCAAAACAAAGTGAAACTGAAATGATAAAGCAGAAAGGAAACATTTCAACAAAGTATTTCAACATGATAGAACTGAAATTAGAAAGATGAGGGTATTAACAAGGTTATGTCCATTAATGGCTGTTAGTCAGGATGGATAAGGAATGATGTCCCTAGCCTCTGTTTGTCAGAGGGTGGAAATGGATGGCAGGAGAGAGATCACTTGATTATTAACTGTTAGGTTCACTCCCTCTGGGGCACCTGGCATTGGCCACTGTCGGTAGAGAGGATACTGGGCTGGATGGACCTTTGGTCTGAACCAGTCTGGCCATTCTTATGTTCTTAATCATTGGAACAACTCACCAATGGTTGTGGTAAATTCGCCACCACGGGCAATTTTAAAATCTAGATTGGATGTTTTCTAAATATCTGCTCTAGGAATTGTTTTGGGAGGTCAGACTAGACAGTTGGCGTGGCTCCTTCTGCCTTAGAATCTATGATTATACGATGAAATGATTCGTTTTTGACTTTTTTTTTCAATCAAAAATTTCATTGAAATTGACACATTCCCAAAATGATTCAATATCAATGCAACTGCATTTTCCAACAGAGAAAACAATTGCTGAAAACTTTTGAACCATCTCTACAATCTGCCTGTCTTTGGTATTTATATGGCCTCCATTATTATAGTATCTGGCAATGTGTTTACCCTCACCACAAGCACTGGACCACACGATACTTACCCTGTTCTGTGGCTGGTTTTATGCAAAGCAAATCTAAATCTCTTGTGTCCACAATCTAATGAGCACAGGGTTTTTCACAAGGTTTTCCACACATTTCCAGCTTGGCCAAATACTTCGCTCCTAGAACCAGGAATTGCAAAGGCAGCATGACAACAAATTGGGGGTGGGGGGGGAGAGAACCCCCAAAACTAGTGACAGGGACGTGTGTCAACTTCAGTAATATTGGGTTGAAGTCAGTTTTATTTTATTGAAGACAGTTTGTAAAGCTGAGCAAAAAATGTCTAAACCCTACCTAGGAAAAATATACCATTGCTTCAAAATTTCTAGGTTTTTTGTTTTGTTTTGTTTTTTGTTTTTCAATAAAGCCCTAAAAAAGTTTTTTTTTTCAAAATTGGAACATTTTAACCCCAAACTGAACACTTTTACTAGAAACTGAAAAAATGTACCCCAGATTATTTTTTTCCCCACATTTAAAACAAAATTTTGACCAGAAGGAAAATTTTCCACAAAAAAAAAATTCATTTTAGTTGACAAGCCAAAGTTTCAGTAAGAAAATGCTGATCAGCTCTACCAGTTAGCTTGTACTTACAAAACAAAGCCACATGTCATTCCATCTGTGTCAGTAGAGAGCATATGGCACGAGAGGACAACGCAGAGTTCATGGTACATCTTTTAAGTTCCACTCTGCTGGTTGGAGGACATGATCTTGTCCACTGCTGTCCACTGCTCTGAACGTATGTCATTTAACTCCCACTTAGCCCTTGCTTTCTCAAAGAAAGATTTAAGTACCTACGGAGAAAGGCCTAATCTGAATTGAGGAGAATGCAGGATGAGTGGTGGGAGAGGAAAAGCTGCAGAAATTCAGCATTATGCAGACACAAACAATGCAAAGATGTCCTTTGACTCTCTCAAAGCAGTCTACGGACTATCTAAATCTGGCACAGCCCCCTTGAAGTCAGCAGATGGCACTACCCTCATCAAAGACAAAGAGGGAAGCATACAGAGATGTGCTGAACACTTCAATAGTCTACTCAATAGACCATCCACAGTTGATCAGCATGTCCTTGATCATTTACCTGAGAAACCTATAAAATGGAATCTTGACCTCCCTCCATCAGTTGAGGAAGTTATGAAAGCCATCAAACAACTGAACTCTGACAAAGCCTCTGGAAAGGATGGTATTACAGCAGAATTGTATAAAGTAGCAGGCCCCAAGGCCATTGAGGTGTTTCATGACATCTTGAGTAGCATTTGGGAGGAAGAAGAAATGCCACAAGACTTCAAAGATGCTATCATTGTATCAAGGTTTCCTAAACAAAGGCAGCAAAGCTGACTGCAGAAACTTCAGAGGCATTGCTGTCCTCTATACAGCAGGGAAAATACTAGCTCATATTCTGTTGAGCAGACTCATTGCAAACATACTTGAAGAGAATTTGCCAGAAGCGCAGTGTGGTTTCAAATCAGGTCATAGTACTACGGACATGATCTTTGTCACGCGGCAGGTCCAGGAAAAATGCTTAGAGCAGAATATGGACCTGTATGCAATTTTCATCGATTTGACCAAAGTTTTTGATATGGCCAACAGAGAGGGTCTATGGGCTATTCTGCATGAATTGGGCAGCCCAAGTGCTCACCAGTGGTGACTTTTCTGACACGTTCGAAATCTCAAATGGAGTGACATAAGGCTGCATATTTGCTCCAGTGTGGTTCAACTTGTTCTTTGCCTGTATCCTCAGCCATGCCACAAGGGACTTGGATCAGGGGGTATACAACCACTACCCACTCGATGGCTCCCTCTTTGATCTTTGAAGACTCAATGCTAAGACTAAGATGCTGGAGGAATTTCTCGTCAGGGCACTTTTTGCAGATGACAGTGCCTTGATGGACCACAGACATGATAACCTTCAGGTCATCACTGATAGATTTTTCTGAAGCATCCCAGCTCTTTGGCCTCACCATCAGTCTGGGGAAGAGAGAGGTCTTGTTCCAACCAGCACTTCATTCCAGTGTCCCACTGGCGGCCATCTTTATCCAAGGCACACAGCTGAAAAATGTGGATCAATTCAGGTATTTGGGCAGCACCATCTCAAGTTACAGTTCCCTTGATAAGGAAATTTCCTCCAGAATTAGTAAAACCAGCCAGGCCCTTGGACGACTCTGAACAAAAGTCCTTAACCAACACAACATTCATTGCTCCACCAAACTGAAGATCTATAGTGCAGTGTTTCTAACATCTCTCCTGAGATGTGGACGCTTTATAGACATCACATTAAACAGCTTGAGCAATTTTCACATGTGCTCCCTCCGCTCAATAATGAGCATTCACTGACAGGACAGAGTGACCAATATTAAGGTCTTTGAAAGAGCAAATGCAACCAGTATTGAGGAAATGTTACTAAGAGCACAACTTAGGTGGACTGGACATGTCATCAGAATGGAAGACCATTGTGTCCCAAAACAGAGCTGGTGTGGGTAGCTGAGTCAGGGCCAAAGAAAGAAGACTCGTCTGTATCAGCACTTCAAAGAGCAGCCCCCAGTGGGCTGGCATCAATCTCAGAGAACTTGAGCAAATGGCTCAGAACAGGACTCGATGGTGGCCTCTGAGAACATCAGCATGAGCAGGATCAACAAACTCATCTCCAGGCTGCATGTGGAAGGTGCCACAGAGCTGCATCATCAAACATGGGGGAGGGATAACTCAGTGGTTTGAGCACTGGCCTGCTAAACCCAGGGTTGTGAGCTCAGTCCTTGAGGGGACCACTTAAGGATCTGGGGCAAAACCAGTACTTGGTCTTGCTGGTAAAGGCAGAGGGTGGGACTTGATGACCTTTCAGGGTCCCTTCTAGCTCTATGAGTTAGGTAAATTCAGATATTTTATAAACATCAAGATACAGACTTCTCATGCCCTCACTTGTGGCGACTTGTAGCATCAGGGTTTGGACTCGAGTCACGTGCATAGTCATAGATGAAAACTACGTAAGTCATCTTGTGGCAGCGATGGACTACAACGCCCTGCTATGCACAGGTGAAGATGACTGCATCAATACAGGGAATGAACCTCCACAGCTGCTTTGATGATGATGCCTGTGCTGCAGAGCACACAGCCCACAGTACACTTGAGTCGTGATGCCACCTCTCTATTACAGGAAATGCAGAGGAGCAATTTATTTAAGATCCGTAATGGAACTGTTATCTTTAAATGATAATGTCTCATCCAAATGTTGCATCAAAAACTTGATGGAAGAGTTGTATTTCAAAATAAATATTTCCACACAGTGTGCAAAATATCAATCATGTATTTATCCTTAAGTACTTCAAAAGTCAACATAATTATTCTAGTCCCATTAAATTTAATTTGCGGTAAATTATGCATTTAGCTTAACTTGAGTTGCTATGCTGGTTAGAGTCAAGATAAAACTTCTGCTATTAAAAGCAGTATTTCAGTGCAGAATAAAATGTACAAATGGGCGGTGATAAAAACGCCCCAGCTCAGCTAGTTTGCGAGGAATTCCAGATAGCGATCCTACCAAAATCCACCTAATCTAGATAGCAATCTAGTTTTGCATACTGCCCCCAACCTATTGTCATAATATTAACGCCCAAACAATTGCATGGGTTAGCTGTCAAAGAATTTGCATCCCGCTTGAAAATTGGTTTCCCTGAAAACAAAATGTGAATAAACAATGCATTATTTCATATATTATTAACACCCCAGAACAGGGCTCAAGGAGAGGGGAAGGGTCAAAAACAAGTGGTAACAACTGATTATCTGCGGTTTATTTCGGGTGCATGTGTGATCAGGATAGAACTGTATCCTTACATCCAGCTCCAAAGCTGGTTGAAATCAATGGAAAGATGTCTATTGACTTCAAAGCCTTTGTTTATACGTCCGTGTGTCTGAATTTACAGTCACATCTCCTGACTACTGACAGCAGGCTGGATTCAGAGCCTCTTGATGGCAATAGCAAGGGTTCTATAGGATCTGCGCTGCAGGGAGAGGCACAAACAGCATGGCTGGATTCTCAGTCCCAATGGATGAAAGCTTGTGCTCAGGCTCTGTCACTGTGTCTCCTGGGTCAAACTGAGAATACCAAATTCGGACAAGCTGCTGGGAAAAAAGCAGACACATCCAAAACTGGTGGTTACTCTTCATGAGCTATCCCAACCAGCAACAAAATAACTTCTGGCTCACCGCTGGCTAAAAGAGTCAGCATGCAGCCTCCTGAGGTATTCCAGGCCTGGATTCAACACCAGACACTAGACTAATGATGAGTGGTTTTAAAACCAATTTCGTCAAACAAAAAGGTCTTCTGATTCTCACAGGGACAGTCAATACCCATGTCAATATCAAACTCAGATCTTACCCAGTAATCACACTGTTGCCAATCCTTTAGTATCTAATATCTAAAGGTTACTGAAGAAAGAAAAGGTGAGAGTTAATACTGACTAAAGGAATTGAATACATACAACAATTGCAAAGTTCTTGGATCAGGCTTGTAGCAGTGATGGAATAAACTGCTGGCTTGCTAGTCTCTATTGCTTCCAAATCACTGGAAGGTCCTCAGTCCCTTGGCTAGAATGTTATAAAGTTCATAGTTCAGGTGTTTGGCAGGAAAGAGACAAATGGAGATGTTTCCAGGGCTTTAATGCTTCTGTCAAGGGAGGAAACCATTGCTCTTGTTTGTGGAAAATTACAGTAACAAGATGGTGTTTGGCGTTACATGGACACGTCACACGTCCATGCCTGCTTTGCTTAGGTCATAGTAGCGGTCATTACTCATACTTTAGTCCAGGGTCAGCAACCTTTCAGAAGTGGTGTGCCAAGGCTTCATTCATTCACTCTAATTAAGTTTTGTTGGCCAGTCATACATTTGACACGTTTGTAGAAGGGCTCTTTCTGTAAGTCTATAATATATAACTAAACTATTGTTGTATGTAAAGTAAATAAGGTTTTTAAAATGTTTAAGAAGCTTCATTTAAAATTAAATTAAAATGCAAAGCCTCCTGAACCGGTGTTCAGGGCCCGGGCAGTGTGAGTGCCACTGAAAATCAGCTTGTGTGCCGCCTTCGGCACGTATCCCATAGGTTGCCTACCCCTGCTTTAGTTAAAACGTTCACAGGAAAGTCCACCATGTGTGGATGGGCATCTTCCATGGTTCATTGTGAGTTTAGTGTTCCTTAATGGGCCATTCAGTCGGCATAGTCCCTTCAGGATGTGCTGGCTAAATACATTGTGGGTGTTAGCACATGAGCAAACACGTTTGAAATACAAGTACATAGTTAATATTCATAACTTCATATACCAAAATGATACATGCATACAAATAAGCTAATCATATGAAGCAAATCATAACTTTTCCATTGACACCTCACTTGACGCACTTCGCACACAAGTTATGTAAAAGTGGTAGCAACAATGATCTGCATCAGGGGTGGGCAAACTATGGCCAGCTGGCCTCTTCCGGTGCGCCAGCCATTTTAATCTGGCCCTTGAGCTCCCGCTGGGGAGCAGGGTCTGAGATTGCTTCACTCTGGCACTCCTATGCGTAGGGGCAGTCAGGGGGCTCTGCTCTGCACGTTGCCACCACCCCAAGTGTCATCCCCACAGTTCCCATTGTCCAGGAACCGCAGTCAACGGGAGCTGCAGGGGTGGTGCCTGTGGATGGGGCAGTGCACAGAGCTGCCTGCCCATGCTTCTGTTTAGGAGCCAGAGAATGGATATGCTGCTGCTTTTGGGAGCCGCTTGAGATAAGCACCCCTCAGAGCCTGCACCCCCAAGCCACCCACCCCCATGTCCCACCCCCTGTCCCAGGCCTGATTCCTCTCCTGCTCTGTGAACCTTCCATCCCAGCCCAGAGCTCCCTCCTGCACCCCAAACCCCTCTTCCGAAGCCCCAACCCAGAGCCCGCACTCCCTATAGAGCCTGCATCCCTTCCTGCACCCCAATCCCCCTGCCCTAGCCATGATCCCCCTCTCACACCCTAAACTCCTCATTTCTGGCCCCACTCCAGAGTCTGCACCTCCAACCAGAGCTCTCACCCCCTCCTGCACCCCCAACCCCAATTTTGTGAGCATTCATGGCCCACCATACAATTTCTATTCCCAGATGTGGCCCTTGGGCCAAAACGTTTGCCCCACCCCTGATTTACATGGTCATATTTTAATCAGATAAAGTCACAGACTCTTCGAAAAGTCACGTGCTAGCTTGCAAGCAGGAAGGATGGCCTTGTGGTTAAGGCACTAGGCAGGGATGCAAGAGACCTATGTTGGATGCTTGGCTCTGCTAAAGAGTCTCTATGTGGCGTTAAACAAGTCATTTAATCTCTCTGTGCCTCACCTCCTCATCTATGAAATGGGGATTATAACAGGTCCCATTTCACAGGGGTATTGTGCAATGTAGAGTGTGAATATGGGACCCCATATAAGAAATCTGGGAAGTCTTTCGGCAAACTGACAGAGGCCTACAGCCCAGTCCCCACGGGGCAAATGCAAATCATGCCAGTGACTAAAGATGGTTTGGAGGTTGAGGCTGGGACTTGAAAGATCAGGTTCCATGCTGGTGAGACATTCAATGCTAATCATGGACTTGTTTTTGCCTCCATTCCCCATCTCTAAAACTGGGCGTACTAATCCTTCCCGTGTCCTATATCTTGTCTGGCGCAATGACTGTCTCTCACTATGCATGGCACCGAGCTGAGGCCTTTAGATGCTTTGTAACACAAGTACTAATTGCACTGTTATCATGCATGAAACAGGCTCACCTGGAGACACCTTCAAGGGGACCGGTTTTCAGAGGGGGGGGGTGTCCAGTACTGTCTGAAAATCAAGACCCGTTAAGGTGTCCTAAGCCAAAAATTAAAGCAACCCAAATCACTAGTGATTAGTGAAAATCTGAGGCCTGGTCTACACTACACGTTTAAATCGATTTAAAGAGCGTTAAATTGATTTAACGCTGTACCCGTCCACACTACAACGCCCTTTATATCGATATAAAGGGCTCTTTAAATCGATTTCTGTACTCCACTCCGCTGAGACAACCGTAACATATCGGATTACGGTTAGTGTGGACGGAAATCGATGTTATTGGCCTCCGGGCGGTATCCCACAGTGCACCACTGACCGCTCTGGTCAGCAATCTGAACTCGGATGCAGCGGGCAGGTAAACAGGAAAAGCCCCGTTTGAATTAATTTCCTGTTTGCCCGCGTGGAGACTCTGATCAGCGACGGGTTGGCGAAGCAGTCCAAATCCAAAAAGAGCTCCAGCATGGGACCGTACGGGAGATACTAGATCTGACGCTGTATGGGGAGACAAATCTGTTGTATCAGAGCTCCGTTACAAACACGAAATGCCAAAGCATTGGGAAGAAAATCTCCAGGATACACAGCGCTTCGTGACAAGCCGTTAACGGGAAGCCAGAGACTGCAAATGGACCATCGTGATGGAGGGGGGTACTGAAGGACTTCCAGCTTATCCGCCATCCACAGCAGGACCAGAAAAGTATTTGCTTTCTACTTGCTGAGCTCCCACTGTCTGTAGGTAAACACAGTGTCTGGCGTGGGTTCAGGAATATGCTCCTACCTGCCCCCCCCCCACCCACGTGAAAAGAAAGGGAAGAAATCAATTTCTTGACTTCTTTCAATGTCACCCAACTATGTGTACTGAATGCTGCTGTAGAACCCGATGCTGCGCAGTGAAGAGCAGCTATCTGCTCCTCTCCCCCTCTCCCGGTGGTAGACGGTACATATGACTGATATCCGTCGTTGTGCCTATCAGCCCGTGAGTGCTGCCTGGCTGGCCTCAGGTGAGGCTGGCCGGGGGCGCCTGGGTAAAAGGAATTGACTCCCAGTTACCTCCCATGTAGCATGGTAACAGAATGGCTGGTAACCGTCTTCATCATAGCAACTGGGGGCCGAGCTGTCATCAGCGCCCTCCCTTTCCTGTGTAAAAAAATTCTGTACTGTGCTGGACTGTGCTAAGCCCCAGGGAGCTGCCTCGCCCCTCACTTTTATCAACTCACTAACAGAGTCTCTGTTTCTTATTCCTGCAAAAATTTCTTTATAACTCATGACACAAATGGTGGGGACATGCCACGGTAGCCCAGAAAGGTGGGGAGAGGGAACAACGAGTGGGTTGTTGCAGGGGCACCCCCTGTGAATATGACACGGAGCAGCTGTACTCTGATACACTGGTTCCTCTAAGTACACTGCCCCTTTATTCTAACGGCAGGACTGACTCTATTAAAACCATAAGGGAAGGATTGGACTGCAGTCCCAAGTGAAGTTCAATCCCAATTTTGCTTTTGCGTTGCGAAGCCCCCGGCCGATCTTCAGCTAGGGCAGTCATGGCAGCAGCAAGACAGTACAGAGAGAGAGAGATAAACGTATTCTCATTGCCAGTTTTTGCTCTGGCAGTAGTACGGTACAGTGAACAACCAGTAACACTCTGGCTATCATTGCAAAAAGCAAGTGAATGCTGCTTGATGTAGCGCTGGAGTATCTGCCTCTCTTTCCATGCATCGTTACACATACGGTGCCGGAAAAAAAAAAAAGCTGAATGGGCTCCAATGGTTCGCCGTGCTAATGGGCGTCTGCCAGGGGCAACACGGAAAAGGGCGAAGGATTGTCAGATGATGTTTTCCCAGAACGGAAGGAATGACTGATGACATTTACCCAGAACCACCTGCGACAATAATGATTCAACCCAGAATTACCAAGGGTGGGGCAGACTGCGGGAACTATGGATAGCTACGGGAAGAGCTACCATAATGGCAACGCTTCAGAAATCGACGTTAGCCTCGACCATGACGCACAACGCCGAATTACTGTGCCTAGTGTGGCCACATGAAATCGAATTTATAATATCTGTTTTATAAAACCGATTTTAGCTAATTCGATATTATCCCATAGTGTAGACGTGGCCTGAGTCTAAAACCTCACTCCTGGGTGGCCCTGGAATGGCCGTGCAGTGGGGTGAGAGGCAGGAGCAAGTCTAGAGACCAAAGCTGAACCAGAAAGTCAGAGAGGAGCCCTCCAAACACCAGAGGCTTTCATGGTTGGATAACATTTTCAGAAATGCCTAGCAATTGAGGAGCCTAAGGCCCACGGAAAGTCAATGAGATTGGTTCTCCTACATCACCTTCAATGCTTTGGAAGAGTTTACACTCTGTCTGCAATGATCTGGTTTGCACCTGATTCCAGATGTGAGCTCCATGGCGTGAACCCAGGGGTTCCCTGAGGCCGATCCCCAGCTGATGGAAATGATCAGAGCTCCCTGGAGTCAATGGAGCTATGACAGTTGTTCAATGGAGTTGTTCAATCTGCCCCAACATCTTATCCTGCTGCTGCTCAACTGTAATGAGCAATGTTGGCAATGATCTTCCGCTCCCTATTTGTTTCTAAGTCCTATAACTTTTAAGTAGAAATTTCACTGAACATTTCTTCCGGCTCTGCTGGACCGCTAATGATGTTTTGGTTTCTAATTTAGGAAATGAAAAGACATCCTTTCTTCTCAGCACCTCCCTCCAGACTGATTGGCCCTGCAGCTTGTTTCAGACTCCCACACCTCCTATTTTAACACTGCTTACAAGAAAAGGCAAGCAGTCCTTCAGGGATGGCTTTGAACTCTGCTGATGTGATTCCCATTTGCCTCAGTGCGTGCTCACACTGAGCCTGTTAGCAGAGCAATAATCCTCTAGTAAAAGAGCACACAAGCTCAAATACCTTTGGAAAACCATGCTGGGGCAGGCTATTGAGCAAGTTTTCATCACACTTAAATGGATATTGTTAAAAAAAGAGAATATTGAGTTATTCTGCTGGCTCATACTTGATAGGAAACATACCGTGGTTTTAAGTGGAATCAGTCAGCTAGGCATGTTTGGGTGTTTGTTTTAATGAATTTTGAGGTGCCCAAAGCTTCTGGCTGGAATCTAAGGCTTGAAATCCAGGATTTAATCCAGGAAAATCCTTAAATCTAAACCAAGAAACATACAGATGCTTGCCTGAAGCTGGGAGGGGTTGTGATGGAAAGGATTGTGGCAAAGCGGGTGCAAGAGAAAGGATTAGAATGCAAAGTCCCGCATCAAACTGAGCTCATACAACGGGCTAGATTCTCAACTGCCCCATTGACTTCAGTGGATAAATGCTGATTTACATTAACACAGTGTGTACATGTTGGGGTGACTGGAGCATCTTGCATGAAAGATCCCAGTGCAAGAATTGGTGGTTGGAGTTAATTAGGACAATGAAGGTGGCCACATGCAGTCAAGCCCTGCCATTGAGAATTATTACTGTTGGGCCAAGTCTGGAAGCTCTGATGCAAGTAGTTACTTAGGCAAACATGCATTGGAGTCCATGGGCCAATTCCTTCCTTCGTATATCGATCTACCCTTCTTTACGATGTACTATTGTTTGTATAAAATGGATGCAGACACATTGATAATGCTATGGAATTTACAGCGTGTAGCCCTGAAATGAGGGGCCACAGGGGATTTTCACCAGTCAGCCAGGTGATTTAAGTAGTAACTTCAGCTCAGATGAGGAAATCCTCACCTTCCATGCAGCCAGTGGAATTGTTCTCACTGGTGCTCACGTTGAGCTTGGCCAAAAATAGAAAGGAATGGGTGTCGAGGAATTGCAGTCAGCAGTTTGGGTCCTCAGCAGAGCCAACAACAGTGAAAATAGACCTCAAGGGGGTTCTGAAATTGCAGCTGCATATGCAAAGAAAAGTTTGCTTAGGTGAAAATTACAAACGGAATGGAATTGAGTTTGTGAGTCATAGGAAGCAGCAGCAATTCAGAATGTGCTATCTTCATGTGTGATTGCTTTGCCCAGGCCTGTAAGGAGGTGTTTAAGAGATAATGTACCACATTCCTCCCTAGTGTAAGTCTGCTGGCTTCAGTGCAGTTAAACTGGGGACAAGTTTGGCCTAGAGAGCCTGATTCTGGTCTCACTTACAGCTGTTTAAATCCATAGTAACTCCAGTGAGTTACATCAGTGTGAAACCAATATAACCGAGAGCCCTGGTAGGTCCAAAGAGAGGCTTCTTTGCTCAGACAAGCACTGGAGCTGGCATCTTTATACCAGAGTGCCATCAGCTACCAAACTATTCCATTCCAGCCATCAGTGCATTGGACAACTTGACTGGGAGACCACCCAGCAATGAGCTTCTTTGTGTGGAATAGGGACCACTCAACAGGGACGTTTCTCATGGAGCTGGAGCTATAACTTAGGTGCCTGAGAAGGCTGGAAACTGGAAGACAGTACTCCTGGATTCTCTTCCTGGCTGACTCACCAAGGCCTTGGACTCGTCACTTTGAAAATACTGGCCTAACTTGGTCAAGTGTCTTTAGTTAGATATCAAAACTGAAATATCTCACAGGTCAATTCCCCCTGTGGGCCACCACATGAAGCCCTGGGCAAGTCATCAGTAGTAGGGACTGAATCTTGAATCTCAGCATATGAGCTTCTACTGCCTAAACTGTTAGCCGAGAATGGAGCAGGCTTATTAACCTCTCTGTTTGGCCTAGCCACTGTTAGAGCGGAACTGAGTGTGACCATCTATACTATTATGTTCTCCAATTTTATAAGACTATGATAAATTTCACACAAAGTATGTCTTATGAGGTAGCATTTGAAATATCATAATCTGCTGAACATTATTGTCCTGGTAATTGTTCGTGAAGTTACGAGATTCTAACGTACAGCATTGCTGTAACAGGCTCCAGAGTCAGAAAAACAGGCCCAAACCAGTTTTTCAGAGACAAAGACACACTGGCACCTCATCCAGGTATCTACAAAGTCAAGTGGGCTCTCACTTAGCTAGGCGACTATTCTTGGGCAGAAAGAAGGGTGTGAGCAACTTTTGATATTGGCAATGAAAACCCACTGACATTTCCATGTGAACAGACTGGCTGTTGCCTGAACCCCAGCTGGAGATAATCCCCAAGGAGGGAGGAAGGATATAAGAACAGAGGACACCCATAATACAAATCACTTCTCTCTGCCCATCACCTCTACAAATGACAGCTACAGTGCTTGAAAGACAAAGAATGAATCATTGAACTAGGGGAGGGGTGAGCCTTGCTGGAAGGCTATTCAGCCAGTACAGACTGCTGTAACCATATGGTGAGACAAAACCTTTTTGCTTTTAACTTCATTTAGTTTGTTAAATTGGGGATTAGCTTGCGTTTCACTCTTTTATTTCTTTTGTAACCAATCCTGAGTTTTTATGCATCATTACTTGTAATCACTTCAAATCTATCTTTCTGCAGTTAATAAACATATCTTATTGTTTTATCTTAACCAGTGTGTTTGGATCAAAGTGTGTGCGGTAACCAGGTTTGTGCATATCATTTTCTTTGATGAAATGATGGACTTTCTTTGGGCTTGCACTATTCAGTAGTGTGCTGGCCAGTACAAGGCACATATTTCTCGGGGGAAGTCTGGGACTGGGTGTTTGCTCTGCAGTTTAATTCATAAGTGACTAACTAGTAGCACTCAATACTGTGTAGCTGGGAGGGATTTTACATGCTATAGGCTGCATGTGAAGCGTCCGGGAGTGGACATCCTTACAGCAAAGCAGTGCACGAGGCACCCCAGGCTGGAGAACTGAGGGCAACGCAACTGTTCAACACAACTGTAGCGGGGAATGTCACACCAAGCAGAACACAGTGTGAGTGTGGGTTATATAAGTGTTTACAGACTCACCTAGGAGGAATGGGTATTCAGCACGTCAACCCTTTGGGCATGTTTAGGTGAACCAAAGGGTTTAAGGTCTTAACTTTAGGTATCCACCTTTTGATGGTGTTAGTCTTACCCAATCTGTACTTCAGTGGCTCCATCAGCAAAACGGGGATAATTATACCCACCTTGCCAGGGGATTGTGGTTATTAATGAATAAAGGTAAAGCACCTTGAGGTCACTGGGTAAAGTAAAGTGTTATTACTCCATCTCCTAGGTTGTTCAAGGGGTTGATTGTAATTACAGCTCCTTGGACAAGAAGGGCCATATAACAAAGTCATACAACTCCTTCTACTAAAATGCCAGAGCTATGGCTTCATGTCAGGCATCCAGGCTCCCTTTTCTCCCACAAGAGGCGATGTGCAGTTTCCACCAACTTTTCTGTCCTCTGGAGAAAGAAGTGTTATTACTTATTTGTACGAGAGCAGCACCTAGAGGCGCCAGCCAGCAGAGGAGCTCCGTTAGGCTGGGTGCTTCAGAAGCACAGTCTCTGCCCCAAACTGAGTACGAGCTAAAGAGATAAGACACGGCAGGAAGGGAGACAACTCACTCAAGGTCATATTAGGAGTGCTAGTGTTGTCACTGTAGGATTCAGGCCTGTACATTCGCCTGAGATAGAATTTTGGGCCTTGTTTGCCCATGTGATTTTTGATACTTTTATATTCTTACTAATATGTGTGAACAAAGGACAAAGACACTGTGTCTGTTGCTTCTGCCTCGCCAGATGGGTTTGTTAGTATAGTAGGAACAGATAAGAGCAGTTAAAGTGTTCCTAGGTATGGTGGGAGTATAATGTATGAGCGCACGCTTTAAGACTGCCTCCACTCCTGTCTGAAGGCAAGATGAAGCAACCCATCTAGGGGGATAAGGAGGGAGCTATACGGAGCACTAAGAGGCCAAGTATATGCCTGTCCCTGACCATAGGATAACCTCACTCCTTATCCCTCCTCCCCATGGGATACAAAAGAGGTGGGACGAAGCTCCCAGACTCACGCCTCCTCGAAACAGAACATGACCATTCATTATAAGGGGTGGGTATATTTATGCCTGCTCAGGAGTGGGGAGAACAGGACACTGGGAAACAGGGCTCTGGGGTGTCAGACTTATGGGACATGTGCTTGCTTGAAACTAATCCAATAAACACGGCATTGCCTGCACTTCGGACTTCTGGTCTTCTGCTTTCTGTCTGCGTGACAAGAACAAGGGCAGGGGGTGAAGGGAAAGTCCCTCAACAAGTCACAGCAGGTCAATGGGACAGCCACAAACAGAACACAGGACTTCTGCATCCCCCAGAGTGACCAATCAACTAGACCATGATGCCTCCCCTCCTGTAATCTGGTGCCGGGAAACATTCTGGTCATAAAATCTCCTTTTCGCTCTGTTCCTATCGCTCCTGAGAACCTTTGGAAACCACAAAGAGAAACAGGAGGTGTTTGCAAGGTTAAGAGACTCAGTGTCTAAACTTATCATAAAGGTTCGCAGTAATTTACAACTGGAGGCAGCAGGCACACTTCGGGCGGGGGGGGAGGAAATGCAATTTAAAAGAACAGAAATAAATAAGAAGCCGCAGCAGCTAACACTGCTTCTGATTTAATCCCCAGCAAGCAAGAGATTTATTCTGTTATCTGGTAGTTTGATCACCTCAGGAATCCCGTAGGTCAGCCCCTATTGGCTGGTATTAGCTCAGGCTCTTTCCACCCAGATGCACGTGGAAGATTCGTTTGGGTAACACACGAAGGTGGGGCTGGTAAGAGTGTAATAGATAGAACCCTGAGAGCCCTTTGCCTCGGAGGTAACCTTGCCGATAGTCACACATGATGGCGTATCCTGGCTCGTAGTACCACAAACCTGTGAACCCAGTCCCCAAGGTGATCCCCCATGCAAATACGTGGTCTGCATTCACGATGGAGAGGTGGGGATCAGCAGATGCACTAGGAAAGCGTTCTGGATCCTCAGTGGGAGGGGTGTATCCCTGCCACACAGACACCTCACTGGGGCCGATTCTCTTCACCTTGAGGTCTTTAAACCACAATTTGAGGACTTCAGTAACTCAGACATAGGTCAGGGGTTTGTTTGAGGGGTGCGTGGGTGGGTGTGGCCTGTGTTGTGCAAGAGGTCAGACTGGATGATCATAATGGTCCCTTCTGACCTTACAGTCTATGAGGCTATGAGTCTTCCCCCCTGTGCCATTCCATCACTCCTGATCTGCAGCACTGTACGCAGGAAGAGAATCAGGCCCGGGAGTTTTAAATCAAACCCACGGCAGACAGAAATGAGGCTCTGCCAGACCTCGTCTCCCACTGAGTGAAGCTGATGGGAGCCGAGGCCACTCAGGATCTCTTACTGGTGCTTGGTGCCTAGCAGGGCCGGGCCTAAGGGCTCCCTTTTGGCTCATTTCCATTGGCATTTCAAACCCATAGAACAGCTGCTTCCCTGTAAAGTACCTCCTGTCTCTTCCCTCTTTCTGGTTACGGGCAGGCCAGCGGAGTTAACAGCTTCATTCCAAGTTGGACTAGAGCTGGGCAAAATATTTTCCTGGAAGGGTATTGTGAGGGGGTGGGGGAAGCACAGCGTAGACAAGCCCTGAGCTCTGGTTGTGATAATCCAGTGGAACAGCCTTTAACCAAGCAAGGGGGCCTCTCGCCGTAGACTACAGGATGCCTCACACTCTGCTGGAGAGCTCAGCTATTAATTCATATTACGAAGTCTATTGCAGTAGCCCACTGTGCTACATGCTGTACAAACACAAGTGCACTGGGGCTCTCCCCTCCCCTCCCTTCCTCCCATGCATCACCTGTGCCCCACGACATCAGCCAGTGGCTTGGCATTCGGGCAGCGGGTCGCAGTGTAGGTCTTTTTAGCTGTCCTTAACCGATCTGCAATGGCGCTGAGCTGGAATTCAATGGCAGACCCATGAGATCAATTTCCATCTCGATTTGCGCCCCTCCCCACATATTGATTTGTTGCCCCCAGAAGGTGGTACCCAGGGCAATGGCCCTGATAGGGTGCCCAGATGTCCGGTTTTTGACCGGAACACTTGGTTGAAAAGAGATCCTAGCAGCTTCGGTCAGCACCGCTGACTGGGCCTTTAAGTGTCCAGTTGGCAGTGCCAATGCAGCGGGGCTGGCAGGATCTCTGCTAACCTCTGCACCGCATGGCTCACGGAAGCAGCTGGCATGTCCCCCCCTCCAAAGCCTACGTGTAGGGGCAGCCAGGGGTTTCCTCACACTGACCTCTCCCCAAGCGCCACCCCCACAGCTCCCATTGGCCAGGACTTGCGGCCTATGGGTGCTGCGGGGGGTGGTGCCTGCAGTCAGGGCAGCATGCAGAACCACCTGGCTGTGCCTCCATGTAGGAGCCATAGGGGAGGACATGCTGCTGCTTCCGGGAGCTGCTTGAGGTAAGTGCTGCCTGGAGCCTGCACCCCTGACCCCCTCCCATGCCCTAACCCCCTGCTCCATCCCCATTCCCTAGTCCCCTGCCCACCCTCTGAATCCCTTTATCCCAGCCCCGAGCACCCTCCTGCACCCCAAAACCCTCATCCCCAGCCCCACCACAGAGCCTGCATTCCCAGGTGGAACCCTCACCCGCCCTCTGCACCCCAGCCCCCTGCCCCAATCCTGAGCCCCCTCCTGTATGCCAGGGCTGGTGTAACCACTAGACGAACTTAGCGGCTGCCTAGGGCGCCAAGATTTGGGGGGATCAAAAAGTGGCGCCCAACATTTTTTTTTACACTACAGTGGAGTCATATCTTATGCAGAGGTTAGGTTCTAAGGCCAGCGTGTAAGAGGAAAATTGTGTATAGTGAAAATTACCATAAAGTACAGTGGGCCCACTGCCAGTCTGGAGTTCCATCCACTGGCTCCTGCCAGCCGGGGTCTGTCTCAACAAGGCAGGGTTTTGGAGTCCCAAGCTGGCAGGAAAAACGGGCTCGGAGGTAATTTCAGTACATCAGGTGACAGTCCCAAGGGGATCTCTGTGACTGAACCTGCCACACTCACATTCTTGCAGTGAAACTTTCTTCTCTCATTAGCCTTTGGAGACCATAAAGAGAAACAAGGTGTTTGCACAGTTAAGAAGTCAAAGGCCAGATCCTCAGCTGGTTTAAATCAGTGTCATTCCACTGGAGAAACACAGATCTACAGCAGCTTTGGATCTTATATTGCTTTCTCCATCTAATTTCTGTGCCCTGCTGCTTGTCATTCATCAGCAGTTCCCCACCCTTTCCAGGGCATTAGCAAAAGCCCCCACAGTACCCAAGTTTCTGTCCTTTAAAGCCAGAGAAAAATGTTCTGCAGACAATTGGTGGGGGAATGGTTAGAACAGACTCCTGCAACAGCATCTATCAGCATGACACAGATATGCACACATCCTGGCTTTATTTCCAGAGGTTCAGAGCACTCCGCTGGGCAAATTAAAATGTCAATTCTGAGCCTGTTGATTTAGATGCCAAGAAGTGAAACATATGAGCAGGGAAACTTCCCTTTAAGAACTTGGTGGAATGAGCTGCCGATTAAAGATGATCCCACAGGGCACCTGCAGTACATTTACCTCCTGGTGGCTTCCCTTCTCATTCTCCCAGCCCCACAGCTGCTCCTGCTGGCTTGGCTCCAAGAAATGCCACAGAGTCTATTGCCTGTGCCACTTTCACCTGCCATTGGAGTGGAAATGATAAAACGGGCAGCTCTGTTGTTTCCCCAGTTAGCTCACTGCTTTGCTGATTAACTAGTGCCTTTACTTCTGGGTCATTTGTGTTGTCTCCCAATGCCACAACTATTTATTAGCGCAGCCCGTGCCATCTTTATATTGGAACTGCCTGGGCACAGCACCACAAAAGTCAGGGGGACCCAAACAACCGCCCTGCCTACAAACCAGCACGTATAACCTCCTCACTTAATCAGAGACACCCAAATACAAGCATACATAGAAACACACACAAGTAGAAACAGTCATAGATTCTGAGGCCGGAGGGGACCATTGTGATCACCTAGCCTGACCTTCAGTACAACGGAGGCCAGAGAACTTCATCAAAATGATTCCTAGAGCAGAGCATTTAGAAAAACGTCCCATCTTGATTTAAAAATTGTCAGTGATGGAGAATCCACCATGACCGTTGGTGAATTGTTCCCGGGAGTCAATTACTCTCACCATGAAACATTTATGCCTTATGTGCAGTCTGAATTTGCCTAGCTTCAGCATCCAGCCACTGGAGAGCGTTAGACTTTTCTCTGTTAGATGGAAGAGCCCGGTATTAAATATTTTGTTCCTCAAGTAGGTACTTATACAGTGATCAAGTCACCCCAAACCTTCGTTTTGGTAACATAAATAGATTGAGTTCCTTGAGTCTATCACTATAAGGCAGGTTTCCTAATCCTTTAATCATTTCCATGGCTCTTCTCTGAACCCTCTTCAATTTATCAACATCTTCTTGAATTGTGGGCACCAAAACTAGACATGATGTTCCAGCAGTGGTCACACCAGTGCCAAATAGAGACAGAAAATAATTTCTCTATTCCTAATCCATATTCCCCTGTTTATGCATCCCAGGATCACATTAGCTCTTTGGCCCACATATCCAAAGTTGATCATCACACATTGTGTTAAGTTGAACGTATGCCAGGACCCCCAAGTCTTTTTTCAGAGTCCCTGCTTCCCACAATAGAGTCCCCATCTTGTAAGTATGGACTACATTCTGTGTTCCTAGATGGGTACAGTTATGTTTCGTTGTATTAAAATGCATATTGTTGGCTTGCACCCAGTTTACCATTTCCCTGCTTTGTGTGTCACCTGCAAACGTTACCAGGGATGAATTTATGTTTCCTTCTAGGTCATTGATAAAAATGTTAAATAGTATAAGGCCAAAAACCCATCCCTGTGGGACCTCTCTGGAAACACACCCACTCGATGATGATCTCCTGGAGGGAGGACTGCCTCTGTGGAGCCTAGCCTCTCATTCCAGGGGCTCCTCACCAGACTTAGCACTGCGCTAGAGGAATGGCACCTAAACTGCTCCCCTTCACAGCCAGCCCCTGTCTGGGTTCTCATCAACCTTTTTATTATGGGACCCAGGTGTGCTAACGCCTGACCTCTTTACTCCTGCCACCTCAGGATAGGGGGCAATTAATTACGGCACAGGTGGGGCTGGCCCCATTTCCCGTAAAGGGACACGTCACCCTATGACGCTGGTGTAGACATACCGATGCTGAGCGATGTAGCTGTGCCGGCGTGGGCAGCAGGCAAGGCTAAGCACCCTGAGAACTTACCTAGGGTATCTGATGGGGTTGTACTTGGAGAGGCTACGCTGCTATTTGTAATGTGCCAGCATGGCCAGAGCTAAGGCAGATAAGTCCACCCCCAGCCACACTGCAGATGTATCCTGAGAAAGGGAACAAGTCTGGGGCAGTTTTGAATGCCGGTGATGTCCTGCCAGACACTTCCTGCTTGGATTGATATCAGCTGTTAGCAAGCTCGATGATCCAGTGAGCGGGCTCGTGGCCTTCAGCCCTAAGGATTAGGGTCTATTCCCCTCTACGTCACTAACGGCTGTGCCTCCATTGTGGTTGTTGGCTGTTTTGTGGCAGGGCCTGACTCTTACTATGCACCATAAGTAAATAGCAACCAAAGCAGAATTCACCCGCAGTCCTTGTCAGAGAAGGGGAGGGTGGTCAGCTTTGAGGAGATGCTTCACACTGACCCACCCTGGAGCAGCAGAACATAAAGCCAAGTTCCTGCTCCCTGCCAGTGGGCTGCAGCATGTGCTTTGTTGACATTCGCTTTGATCCAGTGTGGGTGCTGCCAGACATGCCGATGGCAGCTGTGCTTGTTGTTCTGCAACATTGTTGTATCAGTGTCTCCTGCTGGCCAGATGCCGTGGGACATGGAGAGCTGTCATGCTACCCATGCTAGCAAACAAAAGGGCTCTAACCTTCCAGCTCAAGTCAGGCAGCTCCCGGTGTCTGTCTGCCATCCCCTAGCCCACTGTCACTGACGTCCACCACCACCTATTTCTTCTTCTTGCACACAAGGATGCTCATGCTGTCACATGAGGGTAGTGTGGCGCCTTAGCTGCATCAGGACACATAGAAATGTGCCTGGTGGGTCATGAAAGCAGCACTCACTCCCAGCAAATACGCCATACACGTCTGAAATGCAAACAGTGAACCCCTCCTCTTGGGCCCAGCCCCAAATCCATGGCACCACATGCCCGTGTGGATTGCAAAATAAGTACTGAGAGCATCTGGTGGGTAACAGGACTGGTGCTGGAGATTCGGTGTCTGAGTGTGTAACCAGTCCCCAAACCTGCAACTTCCTTGGTCCAGAGCCTTCCACTTCACCCCGGCTCTCACAGATGTTCTGTGTTCTGAGGCAGGTAGATCTTCCGATGCCCACGTAACTCATCCTATTGTTGTGTTTCACCAGCTACCTTGGCTTTCCTTCCAGCCTCCTGGATGCACATTCTGGCTGAGCCTGAGTCCGAGTAGCAACCCCCAAGGGTATGCAGCAGGGACGGAGACTGTAGCAGCATCTGTGTCGTGTGGCAGACGGTGTCCCATCCTGCCCTGTCCTGCAGACGCCAGGCTTTTCATGATTCCACCACCATGCACTTTGCCAGGTCACGCAATGTGACCGCCCAGGAACTGGCCCATATGACGTGCCATTGACTGCCATTCCAATTACTTGTTCAACCACCCAATCGGCAAGCGGAAGCAATACTGTGGCTACAGGTGACCAGCCACAAAGCATGAACCAAGCCATGTCAAAGGAAAAAGTTGCAAACGGCGCAGACGGTGGAAATCGATTGTCCAAACAATCTGGGAAACCCTTGAGACCGGACACTGGTAGAGAGGCAGCATGGAGATCTACGCTGCAGTGGATCTCAGGTGAGCTGGGTTCTGTTCCTGGCAATGCTGGTGACCTTGGGCAAGTCGCTTCACCTTTGTTTTCCCCTCCCACCATCTGTCAGTGCTGTTCATGTGGAGAGTGAACTCTCCAGAATGGCGACTGTCACGAGGTGCACACGCAGCACCCTGCACAATGGGCCCCTGACTATGTTGGGGCCTCTGGGTGCCACCATAATAATAACAATAAATAAGACAACTGGAGTCACCTCATCTGGTTTCTGCTGACCCATCTCCCTCTGCTCCACGCTGTACAAGCTCTACGCCGGCTGCCTGGCAGCCAGGATCACGGAGTGGGCGTCGACCGGGGGAGCCATCAGCCCGGCCCAGAAGGGCTTCATGCCGTCAGAGGGGTGCTACGAGCACAACTTCCTGCTCCAGACCACCCTCCAGATGGCCAAGAGGGCGCGGAAGCAGTGCGCGATAGCGTGGCTCGACCTGTCCAACGCCTTCGGCTCCATCCCCCACCACCACATTTTCAACACTCTGCGGGAGTTCGGGATGCCAGAGACCTTCCTTTGCCTGATCCGGGATCTCTACCAGCACTGCAGCACCACCATCCGCTCGGTGGAAGGGGAAACCGCTGAGATCCCGATCCACAGCGGCGTAAAGCAGGGCTGCCCCCTCAGCCCAATCATCTTCAACCTGGCCATGGAGCCACTCCTGCGAGCGATCTCCGACGGCGCTGACGGCCTCGACCTGCACGGCGAGAGGGTGAGCGTCTTGGCCTACGCGGATGACCTGGTCCTGATCGCGGACGACCCCGAGAGGCTCCAGGGTATGCTCGACACCATGGGGAGAGCCGCCGACTGGACGGGTCTCCGCTTCAATGCCAAGAAGTGCGCGTCCCTCCACGTCGACGGGAGCCAAAGAGACTCGGTGCTGGCGACGGAGTTCCAGATCCAGGGCAAGCCCGTCGTTCCGCTGGCCGAAGGGCAGGCGTACCAACACCTCGGCACGCCGACGGGCGTCCGCGTCCGGCAGACCCCCGAGGACACCATCCGGGAGATCCTGCAGGACGCTGCCAAGATCGACGCATCCCTGCTGGCCCCATGGCAGAAGATCAACGCCCTCAACACCTTCTTGATCCCCCGCATCGCCTTCGTCCTGAGAGGTTCCGCCGTGGCAAAGGTGCCCCTCAACAAGGCAGACAACACCATCCGGCAGCTGGTCAAAAAGTGGCTGTCCCTGCCTCAGAGAGCCAGCAACGAGCTCATCTATATCGCCCACAGACACGGCGGCGCCAACGTCCCCCGCATGGGAGACCTCTGTGACATCGCGGTCATCACGCACGCCTTCCGCCTCCTGACGTGCCCGGACACCACGGTTAAGAGCGTCGCGGCGACCGCCCTGCACGCTACCACCGAGCACCGAATCGGCAGGCCTCCCTCCGGCCAGGACGTAGCCACCTTCCTGAGCGGTTCCCTGGACGGCGAATTCGGCCGAGACAGGTGGGACACCGCCTCGCTGTGGTCCCGCGCCCGCGACGCCACGCGCCGACTAGGGAAGCGACTGGGCTGCCGCTGGGTCTGGAGCGAGGAGCGACAGGAGCTGGGAGTTCTGGTGCCGCAGATCGGGACGGAGGGCAGCATCACCGTCAGCCCCGGAGCCAGAGGCGTGCTGGAGAGGTCCCTGAAGGCCGCCGTCCACGCGCTCTACGTGGACACCCTGAGGAAAAAACCCGACCAGGGCAAGGCCTTCGAGGTGACCAGCAAGTGGGACTCCAGCAACCACTTCCTCCCCGCGGGCAGCTTCACCCGCTTCGCCGACTGGCGCTTCATACACCGCGCCCAGCTGAACTGCGTCCCGCTCAACGGAGCCGTCCGCCACGGGAACCGGGACAAGCGCTGCAGGAAGTGCGGGTACACCCTGGAGACCCTGCCCCACGTCCTGTGCAGCTGCAAACCCCACGCCAGAGCCTGGCAGCTGCGCCACAACGCCGTCCAGGACCGCCTAGCGAAGGCCATCGCCCCACACCTCGGTGAGATCGCGGTCAACCGCACCATCCCCGGCACCGACAGCCCGCTGCGCCCAGACATCGTCGTCACGGACGAGGAGCGGAAAAAGATCATCCTCGTCGACGTGACCATCCCGTTCGAGAACAGGACCCCGGCGTTCCGCGAAGCCCGAGCCCGCAAACTCGAGAAATACGCCCCCTTGACTGACACCCTGCGGGCGAAGGGCTACGAGGTCTACACCGACGCTCTGATCGTCGGGGCGCTGGGCGCCTGGGACCCCTGGAACGAACGTGTGCTCAGGGCCTGTGGGGTGGGCCGTCGCTATGCGCGACTCATGAGACGCCTGATGGTCTCGGACACTATCCGGTGGTCTAGAGACATTTACATCGAACACATCACCGGCCACCGCCAATACCAGGAGTGAGCCGATGTGGCTCCACGCACCCACGGGGGGGAGGGGGAAACCCTTACAACCCCCCTACCAAACCATATCCCCTGAGTCCTGAACTTACCAATCTGGATCCCACCACGTGAGGGTCACCCTGTCCCCATTACCCGGCCCGCTTACTCATACCCACGACTGTGTGTAGCCCACTCTATGAGCGATGTACCCTCACTGCCCCCCTACTATATCTTGACCCCAACCACCGTACACCCCGCATTGGGGACATTACAGGCTGTGTGTACTATATGCTGAACCGTAACCAGTTGCCAGCGTCCCCCCATGCTCTGTATGTTTCCCCCGATGACCAACGACTGACACATCAAACTCTTTGTATCACCTTTCTTTAATATTTTCTAATAAACATTTAAATCTGAGCACCTTGCAAGCACCCACCGCCCTGCTCAATAAGGATGTCTCATTAGCCCCATTTTGCTGATGGGGCACAGAGGAGTTTACACAGGGAATCTGGGCTAGATTCACAAGGGGGATTTAGGGGTTGTAGTGCCTAATTCCTAGGCACCCTGCAATTCACAGCCCTGGGTTAAGCTCCCAGGCTCCCCATACAATGCATGGCAAGGTCGGACCCTAAGGAAAAGTTCCTCAGGAGCCAGCTAGCTAAGCAGGGAGCCCCCTAAGCTAGCCAGGAGTGAAATGAAGAGCAATGGGGTGGGGCTCAGATCCACAGTGGGACTTGGATGTCCAGCTTCCACTGAGCTGGTTCAGTAAAAGCCATGACCTTACCGATCTCGCCTCTCTAGTCTCCTGGGACTGACACAGCTACCACAGCATGGCCTACAACTGATCTGGAGAGACAAGGTGGGGTGGGGATATCTTTTATTTGACCAGCTTTCGAGCCACATGAGCTCTTCCTCAGGTCTGGGAAAGGTACTGCCAGCATCACGGCGTCCGTCCCTTTCACCAACAGAAGTTGGTCCAGTAAAAGATATGACCTCTCTCACCTTGTCTCTCTAATCTCCTGGAACCGGCACTGCCTACAGCTGGTCAGTCAGGCACCCAGGGCCACGCCAGGTGGAGGTGTCTATCTCAGCTCAGGGTTCTCAGCTGTGAAACCTCTCTTGGAGTTAGGAGCTTAAGCCAGCTCAGCCTTTACTCACAGGAAAAGAAAAAGAGAGCACCCCTCTAGCCCTGGAGATGGGAGACATTAGCTCCAGCATCTATTCTCAACCAAGGATGCAAACTAGGGTTTGCTACAACCAGGAGAAGTGCCCTAACCGCAGGGCTATTGGCAGACTAGGACACCCACTCTCCAGCTGATTTGGTTGGGAGACTTGAACCAGGTCACCCAAGTTCCCAGGAAAGCAGCCACCTGCTCTGGGGAGGGACTGGGAGGAGGGGTCGGTAGCTCTGCCTGCCCCATCCTGATGTCTGTGGCGTGCAGGTTAGAGCACTTGGTCATTCTTCCCCCCTTGTGCAGGTACCATTTCAAAGGCGAGGGGTGGGGATTGGTTCCCACTCAGTGATGGCCGGCCTCCCTGCCCAGAGAAACCTTTTGTTTTGCACACTGCTTTCCGGATTGTAGACAAGGAAATGCCAGTTTTGGGCCGGCAAACCTGTCTGCAGCTTTTGCTGAGTACAGTGCTTTGAAGCCCAGCACTTTCATAAGCCCCCAGATCTGAACACCTGAGGTGCCTTTTGGAAAACGGACAATCCCAGGCTGTCTAATTAGCTGTAAAACAGCAGGCTGGCCTGCTACAAAGCAGAAAAGGCTTCTGGGCAATCACCCAGTGCTCATACTCGTCACTGCGTATTTAATTAGGGACCAAGGAAAGGGATTTATTTATTGTGAAAAATTTGTTCAAGGCATCGCCTCTTTCCTTTCAAAGGAGCCCTGCCATGCACTGAGACATTGGAACAGGCTCTCAGCACCTGCCTTATTCTCCTTTCCCATCATTGCTGATTTACTGGGGGGATCTGTGGGTATATGGGGAGGGGCATAGCATGTATTCATTATTCATCTGATGTCTGTGATTCAATGATGCGCCAATCCAGTGCTTGTGGTCACAGCCACAACGTCTCACCCTGAAAAGTGATGTTGTTGTCACATAAATACTCATTATCTATCCCTATACACACCTCTTAGCTGTCTATCCATCCATCCATGAATGTCCAATATGCCTATCTAGCTGTCTAGTTACCCTGGCTATTTCTAACATGGCTTTCGTCCTTGTGGATCGAACCTTCTCGCTCTGTACTTGTACCACACCTAGATATTGTCTATCCAGTCTAATCTACCTCAAGGCTACTCAGGAGATATCAGCCAGTATTGTGCTTCACACCACCTGCTATCTGAGGCTCTCTAAGTGCTTTCCAAATATTAATAATCTCGCTGATTGCATTTCATTCCCAACGAGCTTTACAAAGGGGTCAGAGTGTGGCAGAAAGAAGAACCACGTCTCCCGTTTACACACCAGACCCTGCTTGCCCCACCCCCCCCAACCAAAAAGGAGAGGCAGGAGCAGAAGGGGGAGGTGGAGAGAAGGCTGCCGCTGAGCAGAGATCCCTTAGCAATCAGTCCTCAGCGCTGGAGACAAGCAGTATGGAGAGACTGGACATAAGGGCTGAATGTGTGTGTGTGTGTGTGAGAAACGTAAAGTTCTGAGCAAAGGAGCAACAGTTTGATTCTAACACGTTCTCTTGGCAGAGGCTGCTCTCTTCCGTCAGGGCAGTTTCCATTCGGCTGAGCGTGGCGCGGCGGTGCTGGAGCCAGCTTAGTAGCATCAGGATGAGCTTGCCCCTCATGCATTTGATTTAGCCAATGGGTCAATCTCTTCTAATGGCTGAGCTGCAGCTCCCAGGAAGAGTGACAGAGGGAGTGGGCTGGTTCCTGGAAACACTGAGGGTGTGTAATGCAGGCCTGACCCAGTGGGCCCAGCAGCCACTTTGCAGCAATGCGTGCCAACTCCCAGCAAACCGGCTGTGCCCACTTGGGGAAGGGCATGTGAGGTCAAGGCCTAGCTGTTGGAGGACCGTTCAGGCTTGGCTTTAGCTTCTTCTCCTGTGCCTGGCACCCAAAGCAAGGTTGGCAACCTAGCAGCATGAAAGCCAGCATCTGGACTGGGCCCTTACACAAGCGCTTTTCCCTTTCCAACTCCTGCTGCTTACTCCAGAGGAGCCTGGCACCCATTAAAGCTGCTTGGTTCTGGTCCCCAGATGGAAGACAGCCTCTCCTCAGTCCCCATGATTGCTCAGCTGATTTGTAAAGGCATTGAGTTGTGGCTTTGCGAAGCCAAAGGCCCCGATTTTCAAAGGGCACCTGAAGATGCACCTGGGCCCCTCGGCACTCTTGAAAATCCCATGAGGCACCTAACTCTCTTTGAAAATCTTGCCCTTAGTGACAGGGTACACAGCAAACCCCCCTGTCACAGGGACTTTTAGAGCCAGTCAACTGACTCGGGCCCACAGGGCTTGTGCTGCGGAGCTGAAAATAGCAGCGTAGACGTTCAGACGTGGACTCGGAGAGCCTCCCAAGTTGCCAGGTTTCAGAGCCCGGGATCCAGCCTGAGCCCGAATGTCTCGACTGCTGTTTTTAGCCCTGCACTGCGAGTCAGAGGCAGCTGGCCCAGGCTCTGACACTCACTGCATGGGGGTCTTTTTTATGACATAGCCATGGAGGGCTACATCCCAGTTTCAAAAGTGACTTGGGCACTTTCAATGTTATTGGAAATCAATGGGATTTAGGCGCCTGGATACCTTTGAGGATCTGGGCCTGGCAGGACCAGCACTAGTGTTTTTAGCACCCTAGGCGCACGGCCATTTCGCCGCCCTGCAGCTCCAGTGGAGCTGCCACAGCCTTGCCTGCAGGAGGTCCACCGGAGCCGCGGGAGCAGCGGACCGTCCGCAGGCACGATTGCCTAGGCCGCCTAAATGGAAGCGCTGGCCCTGGGGCCTGGGTCCTGTTCAAAAAATGGGACTTTGTGAGATTTTCAGGCTTGCCTAGACCCCTAATGCCCCAGTATCAGGCCTTGCGATCCTGAACCCCTAAATGCCTTTAAACATCTGGGCCTAAACAATGTTGCTGCTTTCCATATTATCTGATCAGCGCACACTGGACTCCCTTCTCCATTCCTGGCTGGCTGCTTTTTGGAAGCATGATAAAGATTGTGCTCCTTGCCCCACCCCGTCCAGACCTTGCAACAAATAAAAGGTCATTTGTTTTCTCTCCTGGGCTGCTTAACTTGCAGGTAGCTGTTTGGAGCTGATAAGAGGAGGGGAGAGGAATCGACTCCCTTGACCTACACCTGTCAAGTTGATGCAAACGTTATAGCGGCCTTCCCTGCACTGCCTCACACAAACTGTGCATGAGAGACCAAATCGCTGTAATCACCGGGGTAATCTATCGCTTTTGTTTAATGTTTGCTGGAGACAGGTCTCCTCTTAATTTATTACAGTGTCATTAAAAGGGAAAATATTTGCTCCATAGGGCCTCAAATGGCCTTGTTAAACTACAGTAAAAAGCGAGGATCTAATTACTATCTAAGTCAGGAATTTAACCCTCTCGTTGGAGCTGGGTTCGTTTCAACGGAAGTGGGAGCAGAACCTCAGAGATGGGCCTTACACAGAATCCCAGCTACAAACACTCCTCGGTTGGGGCAGACGTTTCAGTTTAGCAGCGTGAGCCGGTGCCCAGGGTGCTAGCCAGGTTGTTGGGGGTCATGGGTGTTCTCATCCCCTCTCTACTGCTAATCTGGTGTTTGGGAAGTGAATTCACCTCCTTGTAACTCAGTTTCCTCCTTTGTAAAAGGGGGGCAGTTGTTCGTAATGTCTGTTGTAAAGCAATTTGAGATCTGTGCAAGAAAAGGTCCATGTAGGAGCTACACAGCATTCTTCTACAATACAATGAGCTTAAGCAAAGCCACCCGGTCCAAACATCCTCAGACTCTGGGGTATCCAGAACTTGGATCCAAATTCAAGCTTCCAGTCTGAGGGGCATTCTCCCACCTCGAGCTTTTAAATAACATGAGTCCAATATTGGTTTAATCAAATGTGATTGAATTTCCAGGAAAATGTTGGCTGCAATGTGATTGCAAGGTGGGAGCAGGCCAAGGGATGTGACAAGCTGCAGGTTTTAACATGGCAAGTACCAGAGGAGAAAACTCAATGGTGGATTTAAGAGGCAGAGGGGGCTAATAGATGGGGCGCTAGACTGGGAGTTAGAAGAGGTGGTCTTTGGTCTTTGGCCCCTCTGTCTCAGTGCTTAGGCCCTCACGTGGGCTTCAGGAACCCTGGATTCAATTTCTCCTCTGCCACAAGTCAATTAGTCTCTCTGTCTCTCTGGTCCCCATCTGTGCAATTGTCCTACCTCCCAGGGATGTTGTGGGATAACGAGGCTAAAGACTAGGAGGTCCTCAGGTGGGCCAGGGGCCAGCTATGAACGTTATGATGAGTTTGCCTTGATGGCCTGTTTTGCTTAGCATTAACACAGCAAGGCCTACTGAAGAAAAAATATACTAGCTGAAACAGTCAGGCGCTTGCTTGGTTGCTAACTGCATGACTTTGCTAGATAAGAGCGTGTTTGCAGAGTCTGGGAAAAATGCTTGCAGACACTTTGTGAAGCAACTTGTACCTTTTTAAAGCTTATCAAGAAATAACAGTTGCTCTTTGTTTTTCTCTTGTATGCTGGGAAAGTGTAACTGGGAAGGTACAGTGATGATGCGATGTAAGTGATGATGCGACAAAGTAGATAATAAAAAGCAATTTGAATTTGCAGAAGCTGGGCTGATACTGTGTGGAGAATGGGCTGGTTCTTTGTTGCTTGTCTGCATACATCAATAAAGAACTTGGTATTTGGACTTTGCTGGGTTGCCTGTCTCTCTTGCGGTCAGATAACTAATCTGAAAAGTCTGAGATAGAGATAACCTCGACACTTCCATAGGTATTCTGCCATTGACCTGCTGTATGACCACAGGTAAGTCATGTTGCTTCTGTTATGCACTTTATTTAGACTGGGCAGGGCAGGGACCCAGTGTCTGTACTGTTCTTAGCACAGTGGGAACTTGATCTTGGTTGAGGCCCTGAGCGCTATCGTAACATAAATAACAACACAGCATTTGGATTGGGCCCAGCTCCATGCCTAGCTGTGTTTCCAAGCGGGGGGGAGGGGGGAGAGATGCCCTGTAATTTTCACCTGATAAAAGCCAATTTGTTTTATTTTTAAGACAGCTTCTGTTCAGTTTCTGTACTTATTTCTCTTTTCTCCTGTTGCAGGAGCACCTTCGAGTGGAACTTAATGATCTTAACAGGGCGCAGCAATGGAACAAAGAGAGGCACTTCCTGCCAGGAGCTGAACAGAGCCGAGGGGAACACTTTTCCATTAATAACAGCACGCCCGCGCTTCCTGCTGTCCTCAGCAGCCATCTTGTTGGAGAGGTTAGTGTAGCTTCTGAGAGGGGCAGTCGGTGTCCTGCTTTAACAGCTCACCTATTGGGGTAAAAGACTGCGCAGCAAGTGCCGGAAGAGGCTCATGGCGTTGCCAGCCTCCGACGTTCCCTTAAAAGCCCTAAAAATCACAGGAGCTAGTGGGAGAGACTGCGGCTTGAACTGTGCGGAGAACCATAGACACTGCCTGGGACAGCGCTTACTCCCACGTGTAGTGCTATGAAACAGTCCCATGGGCTTTGCCCTTGTGCCTCAAAATGCCGCAAGGTACTGGAGCATCTGTTTAATTTGAAGTATGCAATTTGTTCCAACGAAACAAATTCGGGAAGTTTTCCCCCGGAGGAACCAAACAAACTCTCCTTGGAAGGCGGTGGGATTTGGGTGCCAAACTCCCATCTGGGCCGTTGAAAATCTCCCTCGCCCTGCCTGAGTTCAGGAGGGGTTTGATCTGTTGTAGAAGAGCCCATCTGTGAGGACCTCAAAGCCTGTCCATTGTGACCCAGGGTCCCCTCCTATCCCTGTCCCACCACCACCACTACTTTCTGTTTTATGGCCCAGATCCGGTCCTTGGGGTCAGCGCTTGTTCATATAACTATATCTTTTCTTATAAATGTGAGTATTTGATGTCATAAGCTTATAGATTTATATTAAAAATAAATTTGGCTGTAATGCAAGAGACCTGCAGGCCCAAACCCCTGTATGTTAAGCTAAGGCAACGTTAGCACATTGTGAGACCCTTACCCAGAAAAGTAAAAATAGATAAAACACCCACACAGATGTCTAGTGACCTTTTGCCTAAACCATAGACAATGAAAGATGACAAAGGGGATTTTTCCAAGTGGTACCCACAGACCTAACAAGTACATCACAGGTGCGTACATACCTGTCATCCATACACACATACATATTAGCCTATGGGGTAAGTGTACTCTAACATTTCTGGGGGGGAAGGATGAAATTTGGGCATAAGAGGAAGGATTTCTGACCAATGCCCTATAAAAAGACGATTCATCTCGCCATTTGGGATGCAATCTACCCATCCATCTACTCTTCATTGTTTCCACCTTCAACAACGCATCGATACTACCCATCTGTGACGGCTATTAACTATTAATAGGCTGTACTTTGTTTCTTTTCAAACTTTTAAGTTTTAAGGGGACTAGGCTAAGCTTGGTTTCCCTACGGTATATTTCAGTTTAAGGCTTATTGAGTTAAGTTAAAGAGTAAACAGCTTTAACAGCTCTGCATTAGCTTCCTCTGCTAGAGGTGTGGAAACGGAACTGCCAGAGGTGTGGTCCCTTATCTTCCAACACCGGGTTATTAAAACAGACTGTGAGTATGAACCAAAGTTTGCAGCACATAATATTGTATAATCATATGTATCTCTTGAATAACAGTAATACAACTGTAACTCTGTAATTCTAACTGTTTTACCATTTGCTTACTATTTCAGTGATTTTTTACGATATCTGTCTCAGTGTAAGCTTCCTGTCATACCCCTGAGGGTCCTTTTATAAACTCTCTGAAGCCTGATTCAGGATGAACTTTATCTTCTGATCAAACAAATTGGTGAGCCTAAACCCATACTAATTAATATCAATAATAATTACTATTAATATTATATTTAATATTATTAATTGAAAATTAAATAAAATTAAATGAAGTTGATAAATTAAATCAACATTTCTAACACACCCCAAATTAGTCTACACTGCTGGGGAATCATAGGGATGATTTTTGCTTCCCAGGCGTGGCTCCTCCCGACCCACAGGTATATTCTGCAGCCCTGGAAGGGTATCTGGAGGAGAGAGGAGAGTGAAGGGGTGTTATCCATATATTTTCACACATGCTGCCTTCTGTTCCATGCATCTGTGGCCCCTGGGCACCTGCCATCCCTTGGGTGGTGTGGGTGCATATCCACAGGTATGCAGATAACAGGTATAGCACAGTGAAGAGAGGCAGAATTCATCCTTTTAAATGGCGAGAATCCACTTTCAAAACACTTGGGCCTTTGCCTCCCAGTTTCTTCCCAACTAAGGTGCCCAGTGTTTGACGCTGTCATGGATAGGGGAAAAGGAGGATGGTTGGTACATGTGGGTCTGAGTCTTCTCTGCCTCAGCAGGAAATGCTGGGGGATCACCAGAAGCAGGAAATGCTGGGGGATCACCCAGAAAAAGAAATTCTCGTGATATCTCCAGCCCAGTGTTGCAGACTGAAGAAGTTCTGATAATGTCAACTTGTCTGTCTGCAGCCAGCTCCTTGGAGCAGGAAGGGCCCTTTCTGTGTGTATGGACAGTGAGCGACACATTGCGGATGCTACCCTAACAAAGTAAGAATTACCAGACCTGGGTTCAGGGGGCAAATTCCCCACTGAAGCCGCCCTGGAAACACCTTCGTTTCCAGGGCTGCTCACATCCAGCATGGTCTAGAGTCCAAGTGTTGGAATTTGGATCCAGGTTCCGCATTTTGGATTCAGCTCTGGACTAGAGTCCAGAAAAGCCTCCAAACCAAACTATCCCCTCAAGCCTACTGGCTATTGCCCAGTGGTGTTGTCCAGTGGATGCCCTACCAGATCCGTCAGTGTAAGTTGCCAGAGGGATAGTCTCACTGACCACATTGTCTGCCGTGCAGCTAGCTGCAATTTCACAGCCTGGGTGCTCGCTGCAGAGCTGAGCTGGGGAACCACCAAGTCGCAAGGCTACTCTGCTCTCAGTAATGGTACTATTTTTACACTCCAATTTGCATGAAATATTCAGAAACCTATTATGCAAATTACACTTTTTTTCATTTTACTCTTCTTTGTTTTTTACTTTGATTCTCTCCACCAGTTGTGCTTTTTGTGCAATTAAGAATCTTCCATATGGCAGCGGCTTGGGCCCCTTTGAACATTAGCTAGGCAGCGAGAGCTTTAAATTTGACCCATTTTAATTTAGTGCTGAGGAAATGATCTGGATCCACAGCTTGGCTGAAAGGGAAAACCTCTAGGGACCAGAGAGTGAGTAGACACGAGAGGCTACAGTAAGTAGAGTATGCACTGATAAGGGACATTGACCACACTGACTTCAAGTAATGCAAGTCCTGAGCACTCCCGAGCCCACCCACTCTGGCCCCTCCCCTGTACCATAGCCCCACCTCTCCTTAGGATGGCAGCAGGTTTCAGGGTTAAGATACATGGAGCAGTTCATAACTGTCAGAATGGTTGTTTCAGGCTCTCTGCAAATTCAGGCAGATTTCAGCTATGCTTGGGGCAGGTTTTCATGAGGGCTAGAAACATTTGTTCTGAATGAAAGTGGAGTTTCTGATTTCAACTTTGTTTCCAGGAGCTGGGTCTGTAGGTTCACTCCTATAGCGCCGATGCCGTAATTTGATCCAGAATATCAATGGTTATATCTCAAGGCATAAGCCATCAAAGCCAGGTAGGGGGATAGGAAAAAAACATACCCTGTGGGCAGATTATTTGTGTCCATTATGGGGGCTTTACAATTCCTCTGAAGTAGTGGCATGGGCAGCTATTGAGGACAGAAGGTTGGACTTCTGGTGCACTGGTCTGATCCATCCTGGCCATTCTACCATCCCCACATGAAGAAGCAGTAGCCAAAAGAAGAGAATCAAAGCATGGGGAAGCTACACCAAGACCCTCAGTGTTTCTTACAACATTGCTTCTTCATTCCTTAGGTGAGAGCTGGAAGCCTCCAGATCCACACCTATTCTGCAGAAGTCTGGAGAGCTGTAGGGTACAGGGCTGTTGATCTGACCTCTTTCACACAGTCACAAAGTGACCTTAAAAGTTGCTGCTCTGAGGAGCGAGTTTTCTATTGTGCAGTGTGGCTGTGCACTGTTAAACGCCTTTTTGCAGCTCAGCCCAGAGGTGGTTGCATCCCACTGGCAGAAAAGGTGGTCCAGGTGTGTGTATCAGTTTAGTTATTTGGATATATTGCTCTGTGGGAGCCTTTCCTTTTCCTGGTGAAGGCTGCTAGCTAAACCCACCGTGGTTGTGATGTTGCTCTGGGTATGAAAGTCCTCTGCAATAGGGGCACGAGAGGAGGAGAGATTTTATCCCTTCACAGTGAATGATCTACATCTGCCCCCATCCAATTGGGTTTATCCTCCAGCCACAGCCTCGTGAGCACTGGCACATACACGAATACACGGGATGGAGATTCTGTACAGCGAGTGCTTGGCTTGGGCCAAAGGGCTGGTTTCCTGCTGTGCAAGTGAGGAGCAGAAGCAAGTGAAGTCAGACTTCATCAGGAGAGCATTTGTGGCTCTATACTTGCCTCCCTTAACGGTGCGAGTCTCTGAAAGAGGTTAGTGGGGGCCCTTTGTCATGCTCATACCAGTTAGATGCCTTCAATTATCCAGTGAGGAAGGAGCAGCTTGGATTTTCTTGGGGCACACCCACAGCTCTTCTGGCAGGTTGTAGCAGCAAAAGAAAGAACCAAAAGGATTAGCTCTGTTCCCTGGAGATGGCTTTGTGACAATGTCACACACTTGACAAATGCATGACCCATTCCCATCTAGTGGCTGGTACAGATGGAAGATAATGATCTACTAGTGGTGCCACCTAAGGAAGGTACTCCCTGAGTCTGTATTGCAGTGCTAAGAAGTCATGAGTTCAGACCCTGCTGACAACCTACAGTGGGGCTCATTAGTACAGCTTGGGGAAATATTTTGCCACCAAAAATAAAATAAAATTAAATTAAAAATAAAAGATTCAGGTCAATCAAAACATTTTGTGAAATTACAACAAATTCACCAAATTGTTTTGGGCAAAAAACCCTCCCCGCAGCCGAACAAATACCTCCACACACACACATTTTGTTTTGACATTCAAGTTTTTGAATCAAAATGACTTCTTGTTTCAAATGTTGCTTCCATGTTATTAGGTTATTATTATTATTTTTTTTTAAGTCAAACCTCTCAAAATGAAGCATTTCATTTTAGGTTGAACTAATTGTTTTGTTAAACCCAAGACAAACATTTTTTCCGCAAATCAAAAACATCAAGATAGTTTTGTTCTGCGATGACTTGAAAAATTCCCCTCTGCCCCCAATTGTTTTGTTTTAGCTGCTAAACTGAAAAGTCAGTTATTCACATAGCTCTGGTTAGTAGTTTACAGCAGCATCCTAGGTACAATCCGTAGCAGCCATCAAAGACGGGCAAGTGGGCTGCAGGAATCTTTTCCCACCCAGACCTGATGAACACCAGCCAGCCACCTGAATCCAAGCAGCCTGTCCTGTCCGTTCTCTTCCCAGCTCCCCCTGTTCTCTTCATAAGAAAGCACGTGCTTCTCTTCAGATTTGTCCAGGACTGCTTTCAGCTACTGCCACCCTCCCTCCAGCCCTGCAGAGGAACAGGTCTTATGCCACCTGCCTCAGTTTCCCTTTTGTTTAGGCAATTGCTATTGCTATGGGTTGCAGCTCAGGGACCCTCCGTGAAGCAGTCAGAATTGGTTTCCTACCACACCTCTTCTGTAGGCTGTTCCCCAGACACTGCTTCGTGATCCTCTTCCTCTGGTGGTCCAGCTACCTGGGCAGCTTCCCACCTGTCCATTGCTAAAGACCCCTGCCCTTAGGGGTCATCAGCCTCCCCGGCAGCCACCCCTCCCTTCTGACAAGCAGCCTTTTGATCTCCCCAGCTGCAGCATGGCCACCAATCTGCCCCAGCTGAGAGGCAGCTGGGCTCCTTGTTAACCCTGTAGTGGTTGGGACAGCATGGGGTCTGTACCACCCACAATAAGATTCCTTTAGGGAAGAGGGGTGAGGAGCCCCCTCCTTCGGGGCACTTCAGGAAGGTGCTCCCCCCTCTTCAGACTCTGAGGGAGTGGGAGGGGCTCTGGTAGGTTGTATTTCACTCATGCTTTTGGCAGCAGGGTTGGGGTGGCTGATACAGCTTCCTGCTGCCAGTGCAACATGGTGCAGGCCCCTGGCACCCCTCTGCGGTGTCCAAGGGAAATCTAGTAGGCTCTCCTGCTACCACAGGCCAGCTCTGATCCTGGGATGGGTACAATGTGGGATGGACAGGGAGGGAGCCCCCCCTGAAAATATTCTCCCTTGCAAACCTCCCCAAAGCTCTGCCTCACTGCTGGTGGGCGGCTTGAGCGGGAATAAAAAGCTTCTTCAAAGAGGCTGAGAATTCTCGTCTCTCCATCCTGACGGGGATGAAGCGAGACCTTGGACTTATGCTAAATAGTCTATTAGCTATTGCCGAGGTCGGAGCCTGAGTGGAGATCAATAGCCAAGCAGTCCTATCTAAATCAAGCGCCAGCGACACATTGGATGGGCTGGAATGGCCGCCGGTCCCACTCTGAAGGGGCTGCTCGGCTTTCATTGTAGTCCAAAGCAGCTTGGCCAGGCCTTTTCTTTGAGTCTCCGTGGGCTGGAGGCTTGGTGACGGAGGAGGTCGCTGAGGTCAGTCAGCGCAAAGCACTCGAACATTGCATGTCATCAGGATCTCTTCACCCAGCCCCAGCTCGGATAGGTAAGGGCAGAGGGACAGGGCAGGCGGAGATTGATTATAAGTGGCCGATCTTCTCCCTCTAACACACGCCAGAGTCACCACTGAAGGGCTAAAATAACACCAGGAAGGCTGTTCCAGGCCTGAACAGAGGTAAAAAGTTTTGGGAATCCTAGGCCGCATCCTGAGGCCCTTAGTTGGGTTTTTATTCTGGCCTCATGCTGGCAGAATGAACGGGACTTTTGTCAAAAATAAAATCTGAGTCAGGGCTTTAGGATAGGATGTGAGCCTGGATCTTGCTCAGTGAGGATGTTCACATACGGTGCAGAGAAGCACCTGAGCTTTTGGCTCCGCTGAACGGAGTCTCTGGACTGTCTGAGATCTCCAGGAAAGACACTAAAGGAAATAAGGATCCTGGGTGGTGCTAGGAAGTGAGGGAGAGGGTCCGGCACGCGCAGGAGGAACTCACCTAACACTGGAATGTCCCGGGGAACTCCCTGCCAGACTGCACTGGGATTTTGGAGCCACCAAAGAAGGCGATGTCCTCGCACAGATGGCCAGTTTAGGGGAGCTAGTTAGCTATTCTAGGTGCTTCTATGGACCTCATTGCACAAGTATGTGAGCTGCTCACAATCTTTAATTATCCTCCCAGCACCCTCGTGAGGTAGGGAAGTGATAGCCTTCCCATTTTAATCATGGGAAACTGAGGCACAGAGAGACAAAGGACTAGATTCACAAAAGGATTTAGGCACCTATCTGACACTTTAGGCACCTTAATCCCAGAATCAGCCCCACCGGGATTCACAACGCTGCTCCTGCTCAGTTGCCTCCCAAACCTGTAGGCACCTAAGTTTGCTCAGCACCTAAATGTTTGCAGTCAAAGATCCCCTGGCACCTACGTTTCTGCCTTTGTGATGCACAGACTTGGGGAAGATTCTATGCCAAACTCCCCTGAGGGGCTCAGTCTGGCAAGAGCTTGCCTCCTGGATCGGGCCTCTGTGGGTGAGCTTACACAATACAGTTGGGGAAGGGGTAAAAAGATGCAGCTACCATGTGGCTTTTAGTCCAGTGGCTTGGACCCTCACCTGGGATATAGGAGACCCCTGGTTCAAGTGTCCCCTTCCACCTCCCTGGCTATGGGATACTCTGAGGCTGGGCTTCCTTAGTCTTTTGTGCTGAAGCTGTTCTGCTCTGGATAAATAATTAGAAAAATAATTGGAGGAGGGGAACCGAAGCCTGATCTCCAACTGCCCACGTGAGTGCTCTAACCACTAGGATACAGAGCCCATCTCGTGTGTGCGCACACGGTCTCTCTTGCTCTGGATTAGTTATCCACAGTGAAGCAGCTTCAGTACGAGAGAGTGAGGGATGCCACAGAGTAGCCTATACTCCAGTGGTTCTCAGCCCTTCCAGATTACTGTATCCCCTTCAGGAGTCTGATTTGTCTGGTGTACTCCGAAGTCTCGCCTCACTTAAAAAGACTTGCTTACGAAAATTAGATGCAAAAGTGTCACAGCACATTATTGCCGACATTCTCATTTTTACCATGTAATTATGAAATAAATCAATTGGACTATAAATATTAGACTTCCATTTCAGTATCTAGTATACAAAGCAATATAATCAAGCCATTGTCTGTATGGAATTGTAGTTTGTACTGACATTGTTAGTGCTTTTTATGGAGCCTGTTGTAAAACTAGGCTAATATCTGGGTGTGCTGATGCTGGAAGACCTCTGAGTACCCCAGGGGTGCACATTCCTCTAGCTGAGAACCACTGCCATAACCCATGGCTGGGGCACTTACCTGGGAAGGAACAGATTCCCTTTTCAAATCCCGTCTTTCTCCCCACTCCAGTTTAGGCAGAAAGGGAGAGTTTCCTCCAGCCCAGCTGAATATCTTCACCAATGGGCTAAAAGTTACGAGAGAAGGCCTTTCTGCCCTCTTCTTTCCAGCTTCTTGTGCCTAATCCCAAGAGATAGTTTGCAGCCTCGGATCCTAAGCAGTGAGGAGCACCTCCCTGCAGCCTTGGCCTAGATTCTGAAATCCCTGCAGGGGGCAGGGCTTAGCACCCCCTACCCCCCAGCATTGCACCTCCCATGGGCTGTTAAGCAACGAACCATCTAGCACACTGGCATTTGCAAATCCTGTTCGGAGGCACCATCTCTCCCCTCCTCAATTCCGAGTACAGGGAGCCTGGGCCCCTATATCAGCCTTGCTGATTCCCAGTGATTTTGTAGGCACCCAAGTTAGGTGTGGAGACGCTCAGCATCCCCACGCCTCAGCTTCTTTGTGAATCTAGCCCTAAGTGACTTGCCCAAGGTCACCCAGATAGTGTGTGGCAGAGCAGAGAGCTCACGGAAGCTCTGGTCTGGAGCAGATAGAGCAGCTCTAAGTACCACGAAGGGACCCTCCACCAGCTGGAGCACACTGTGCTCCAGTTACTCCACCTCTCCCTACTCTTCGCACTCCCTATGTTGCAGAGACTGCAGGAAGGGGGTGTAGGAGCCTCTATGCCACCTCTACATTGATGGGGATTCCCCCCTCCAGACATACATGCAGCAGGAAAGTGAGGGCCAGATTCCGTTGCCTTTGCGTGCGAAAGGGTTGGAGCAGGTCCTAAGACTCTGCCTTGGAATATCCATCCTAGAGTAAATGCTGAGCAGGTCCTTGGCAGACCTCACGCTTACGTACCTCACTACAAAGTAGAGTTCAGCAGCTGAGTGGTTATGTGCTTTCAGCGTCACCATCATTAAAAGATCACTTTTGTTAACTGCCGGGACTTGGTGCCAAAGGTGAAGTTCGTGGAGCTGTCCTGGCTCATGCTAGCTCAGATCGCAGGCGCTCTTGGTGAGAGATCCCACTATCTCATCAATAACAGCGACCTTGTAGGGTGACTCCATCCATGCTAAAATAGAACCCAGGTAAGTTACAATACAAACACCCAGCTTTCATCTAGCCCGTTCCATCAGCAGAGCTCGGAGCACTTCACAACGAGCTCATTTTACTGCCTGGGAAACTAAAGCACAGAAGGAGGAAGTGACTTGCCAAAGCTAACCTAGGAGGCGAGTAGTAGTGCCAGGACCAAACCTACACTTTCCAGAGTCCCCGTCCAGCAGCCTGTCTATTGAATATGCTGCCTCATTACACCTCTGCCTCCCGCTTGCCAATGGGCTATAATCTCCAATGCCTGCTCTCCGTTCTATTCAGCTCCCTTGGGAATCTAGTCCTCAGGAGCCAGTCTTCTTCAAAGCCAACAGGGTTGATGCTGTTCGGTGCTGAAGCCCTCCTTGTTTACAAATGGGACGAGGGCTCCTAAGTGATTTGAAAAATTCCCCCTCAGTCTCTCTGTGTCTCAGCTCCCCAGGTAGAAAACAGGGCTGAAAACCCTTGTCCTCTCTTCAGAGCAGAGGCCTGTCTCTCGCTCTGTACCTGGCTAGCTCCCAGCACAGAGGGGCCCTGATTTCGTATGGGTCTCTAGCTGCTGCTGGAATACAAATCCTTATGGATTTACTGCTAATAAAACATCTGCAGAATACAAAGCATTTATAAAATATTGATAACAATAACGGGAGGGAACAATCCAAGCCTGGCTGGGAAAGGAACCAACTGGCCCTTTCCATGATTCTCCAACGTTTGCAGTATGATTTGGAGTCTGGGCCTATTTCTACCTTTCACGGCAATCTGTGATGTCCCAAACTTTTCTCTCTCCTAGTGTGTTTATCGCCAACTGCCCCCGGAGCTGCAGACCCTTTCAGCTCAATGTCTTAGTTCTGGAATTTTCCTTTTCTTATCTTTTACTTGTCCGCTTTCTGTTCCAGTCCCATATTCCTGATCCCCTCCCTCCTCCTACGTTTCCCCAACATTTGTTTAGCATTTAAATTCACTGTTCCAGGCCTTCCAGACAGCCTCTCCAATGTACCATTATATTTGGACCTTCCGAGCTTTCCTTCCTTTGGGAGAAGGAACAGCATGACCTTGGGGATAGAGCAGGGAATTGGGAGCCAGCAGATGGGGACTCTACCCACAGCACTGGCACTGATGCCCCCTGTGACCTTGGAAAAGCAAATTCCCAACATGTGCCTTGGTTTCCTCCTCTGTAAAAAGGGGTTAATGCTTCTTAGGTGCTCAGATAGCACAGTACAACAAAACCGAGGAGAGCTGTCGTCCTTTTTACGATGTAGCATATAATTCACCTGTGGGACTCACCACCACACGATATTATTGAGGCACCTACAGTCATAAGATTTAAGACACTTGTGGGTTAAACTCTCTTCTCTGCCCCAGCAGTGAAAGTCCTTTGCCTTCAATGGAGTAACAAAGCGGAGACTTTGGCCTTTGTATAAATAGGGACGTGGGGTGAGATCTTATTCTCTGTTACAGAAGCTCATTTCCCATTCTTTTCCATGGGAGTTTCCTCTATTTAAAGCAGATCAGTGTTGGTCCCAGTCTCTGCAATTACACTCCCTGGTGCACAGTTACAAGAGCTATTAATCTTGATGTTTCTGGGCAGACACTTATTGGCACCTGGGATGAGGCAGATATTTTCTCCCCTGGGTTTAGCACTGAACAAATGACAAGATCAGCTTTAGAAAGCCTCTGACACAGGCACCTGTTGGACTGTTGCCTAGACAGTTGATTTAATCTAGTGTATTGATTCCCGTACTGTATAGCAGGGTAGGCAACCTATAGAATGCATTCCAAAGGTGGCACACAAGCTGATTTTCAGTGGCACTCACACTGGCTGGGTCCAGGCCACTGGTCTGAGGGGCTCTGCATTTTAATTTAATTTTAAATGAAGCTTCTTAAACATTTTAAAAACCTTAGTTACTTTACATACAACAATAGTTTAGTTATATATTATAGACTTATGGAAAGAGACCTTCTAAAAATGTTAAAATGTATGATTGGCACAAGAAACCTTAAATTAAAGTGAATAAATGAAGACTCGGCATAGCACTTCTGAAAGGTTGCTGACCCCTGCTGTATGGAGTAGTAATGGAGAAGGGGTATAGAGGTACCAGGGTCTGAATTTTTCGTGGGATGATTTTTGATTTGCATCTCTGCCACTCTCTCAACAGCATGTTCATCCTGAAGCCAAGCTTCTCCCAAGGGAAAGGAGACATAACTGCCTTGTCATTCTTTTGGCATCTTCTTGGTCTGTAGTTTGGCTCATTGCAGGCAGCTGGATACTTTCCAGTGAGCTAGAGTCTTGCAGTACTTGGTCTCTTCTCACAACAGCTTGACTTCTATTTTAAGACTCCAGTGATGGCTCAATGTCTATCACTCACATTCCACAGTGCTTTGCTCAGACTACCTCTGCAGTGGGAGAGCCCAGAGCAGCTTCAGGCAGAAGGAAACTCTAAAGAACATAAGAACGGCCAGCTTCAGAAGGAAGGAATCGAACAGGGCAATTTGTTTAGTGATCCATCCCCTGTCATTCATTCCTAGTTTCTGGGAAGTCAGAGGTTTGGGAACCGCCCAGAGCATGGGGTTGCATCCCTGACCATCTTGGATAATAGCTATTGATGGACCTATCCTCCATGAGCTTCTCTAATTTTTTTTGAACCCTGTTATACTTTTGGCCTTGACAAAATCCCCTGGCAATGTGTTCCACAGTTAACTGTGTGCTATGTGAAGAAGTACTTCCTTAAGTTTCTTTTAAACCTGATGCCTATTAATTTCATTGGGTGACCCCTGGTTCTTGTGTTAGGTGAAGGGGCAACTAATACTTCCCTATTCACTTTCTCCACACCAGTTATGATTTTAGTGACCTCTATCATATCCCTCCTTAGTCATCTCATTTCTAAGATGAACCATTCCAATCTTTGTAATCTTTCCTCATACAGATGTTTTTCCATATTCCTAATCATTTTTGTTGCCCTTCTCTGTACTTTTCCCAGTTCTAATACATCTATCTAATATATTCTAATATAGCTCTTTTGAGATGAGGCGACCCGAACTGCACACCATATTCAAGATGTGGGCATGCCATGGATTTATATGGTGGCATTATGATGTGTTCTATTTTCTCTCTCTTTCCAGAATGGTTCCCAAGATTCTGTTTGCTTTTTTGATGGCCGCTGCACATTGAGTGGATGTTTTCAGAGAACTATCCATGATAACTCCAAAATCTCTTTCTTGAGTGGTAACAGCTAATTGAGACCCCGTCATTTTGTGTGTATTGCTGGGATTATATTTTCAATGTGCTTTACTTTGCATTTATTAAAATTGAATTTCATTTGCCATTTTGTTGCCCAGTCACCCAGTTTTGTGAGATCCCTTTGTGGATCTTCACAGTCTGCTTTGGACTTAACCATCTTGAGTAATTGTGTATTATCTGGAAACTTTGCCACCTCACTGTTTACCCCTTTTTTCAGATCATTTATGACTATGTTGCCCAGCACTGGTGGCAATACAGACCCTGGGGAACACCACCATTTCCTTCTCCCCATTGTGAAAACTGGTCATTTTTTCCTACCCTTTGTCTCCTGTCTTTTAATGAGTTACTAGTTCACGAGAGAACCTTCACTCTTATCCCATGAAAGCTTGGTTTGCTTAAGAGCCTTTGGCGAGGGACCTTTCAGGGTGTCTCTGCCTAGCACATACTCATGCACAGGCAGATCCTAGTGGACAGAGACACCTCCCCTGTCACTTACACACATATTAGTAAAGCCAATCATTTGGGGATAGTCAGGGTAAGTAAATTAACCTGGAAGGGCCAGATCCCACGCTGATTGTTCAGTTTTTACTCAGGCTAGTTTTGTGTGGTGTCCCAGCTGATATTGTGTCTAAGGTGTGTTTGTGTGTGTGTGTGTGTATGGGGGGGTAAAAGTAAGTGTAAAGCTGAGCTAGGTATGATATTGGCTGCGCATGAGTGCAATGCTGCTCTGTGTAGTTTAGCAGTGGGGGCTTGTCCATGCTGGCTTTAATCCTGCATGAGTCACCACAGCAGCCACGAGATAGTAGTACGGCCTAGCAACCCGAGTGGACTTCTTATACTTGGGCAACTAGCCTGCGCTGCTGTTAGGAGTGTCAGTGACACTGTAGGATTCAGGCCTGGATCTTTGCCTGAGATAGAATTTTGGGTCTTGTCTGTCCGTTTGATTTTTGATAGTCTCATATCTCTCTGTTTTTATATCTTGTACTAATGCATGTGAACAAAGGATAAAGACACTGTGTGTTGCTTCTGCCCAACCAGATGGGTGTGTTAGTGCAATGAGAAAGAGTGGAAAAACAGAGCTCAGATAAAGTGCTCCAGGAGACGGTGAGAATGTAATATACGAGCATACACTGGTTCTTCTCTCAAGCCAAGGTCAAGCAACCAGTTAGGAGGGGCAAGGGCAAGGAGATGGAAGGGCAGGCATGAGAAACATTAAGAACCAAAGCACAACCTCACTCCTTACCCCTCCCTGGGGATACAAAAGAGGTGGGATGAAGACCCCAGACCCATGACCCCCCCAAATGGAACATGCAGGGATATTTGGGCCTGCTAAGGAGGAGGGGGAATGGGGAACAGGCAGGAGCGACGCCAGGATTTCTGGTGCCCTAGGCAGAATTCGGGCGGTGGCATTTTGTGAGCTCCCTACAGGGCGCACAGGAGCTTCCAGTTCCGCTTCTGTCATGCCGCTGAAGAAGTACCCTCCACCGAAATGCTGCAGGTGACAGCGGCAGTCATTGAGCTGCTCAATTGCCTGCCGCTGTTTTCCATGGCACGTCGGCAGAAGTCCTTCTTTGGCGGTGCGACGGGAGTGGAACCGGAAGCTCCTGCGCGCCCCGTGGGGAGCGCACAAAATGCTGCCCCCCCCCAAACCTGGCCCCCTAGGCGACTGTTTAGGGTCTCCTAATGGAAGCGCCAGCCCTGGGAATGGGGACACAGGCAAGGCTCTGCGGCATTGGAGCTGGGAATGGGGACACGGGGTAAAGGCTCTGCAGTGTCAGAGCTGGGAACGGAACACTTGGAAGCAGACTCTGCCGGCGTGTAGAGCTCTGGACATGCTTGCTTGAAACTAATCCCAGTGAACACGGCATTGCCTGCACTTTGGACTTCTGGTCTTCTGCTTTCTGTCTGCGTGACAAGAACTAGGAGAGGGGGTGAAGGGAAAGCCCTCTTAACAGTTGCCATCTTTACACTGCTGTTGTTGCCTGTGCTAGCTGGATTAAAGCCAGTGCAGGTATGCCTACCCAGGCTAGAATTATACCTTCATTGGCAGCGTCTCTCTGGGCCTCAGTCTCCCATCTGCACAATGGGGATAAGGGCAAGATACCATGGCAATGAAGGCCAGATAAGTATCTACTATACGTAGAAAGAACAGGAGTACTTGTAGCACTTTGGAGACTAACAAATTTATTTGAGCATAAGCTTTTGTGGGCTACAGCCCACTTCTTCGGATGCATGGAATGGAACATATATTGAGGAGATATATATACACATACAGAGAGCATGAAGAGGTGGAGTTGTCTTACCAACTCTGAGAGGCCAATTAAGTAAGAAAAAAAAAACTTTGAAGTGATAATCAGGATAGCCCAGTACAGACAGTTTGATAAGAGTGCGAGAATAATTACAAGGGGAGATAGATTCAATTTTGTAATGGCTCAGCCATTCCAGTCCCTGTTTCAAACCTAAGGTGATTGTTTCCAGTTTGCATATCAATTCCAGCTCAGGTCAGTTTCTCATTGGAGTCTGTTTTGAAGTTTTCTGTTGCAAAATTGCCACCGCAGGTTGTCATTGAATGACCAGACATGGTTACAGTTTTCTCCTACTGGTTTTTGAGTGTTATGATTCCTGATGTCAGACTTGTGTCAGACTAACATGGCTGCTACTCTGATACTATATGTAGCCATCTCATCTCACTTTGATTGGATTTGTATTGTGTAGCTTTATTACCTCTGTGGAGTGTCTCCTGATTTACATTAGTGTACGTGAGATCAGAATCAGGTCCCACATCTTGTGACGCACATAATAGTTAGGCACTTGTGCATGGAAAAGGCCAGAACCCCACTGCTGGCAGAGTCACTTATACTTTGCCCCTAAACTCAACAGCCCCATATCTTGTCCTGCTCCCTTCTACTCCAGGCATCAGCAATCAGTCATGCCCTGTGCTTTTATTGTGCTGCACACGGAAAACAACTCTGCTCTGGCCAGACTCAAAATATGCCCTGCCGTCCGGAGTGATGCAGAAAGGGAGGGAGGTGCTTACGGCACTTTCACAAGGGCAGCACCCGCCTCGTAGGGCACAGTAGCTACAGGGGCCTCTGCTCTCATTTGACCTCTGTAGCTGGACATGCCACGTTTGTTTGTGATGCAGAAGGAGAGTCCACAGTTGAGAGCATTTTAGGGCTGTGGTCTGTGGAATTCCACTGCATGTGTGGAACCTTGGCTTGGTCACAAAAGAGACCAGACAGCACCTCAGTTGCAATGAAGATAGAAGAGATCCTTTATTGAGGCTGCTGGACACAGACAGATCCTGTGGTTCTCTCTGAGATCTCCACCTTCCAGACCAACTAATGTGGACAAGGCTAGCAAGGACACTTCACAGAGTTTCCCTAAATCATGGAGTGGATCAGGCGTCCCAGGAGGGACTGCTATCTGAGCTATGTGTGCCAGATGAGAGGCAGCATCCTCTTTTCGATTGAGTGCCTGGACTGATTTTTCATAGATCATAAGGGGGTTGCACAGGGCAGCTCTGGGTTCTTAAATCCTACTCTACACTGGCCGGGATGCTTTGGGTGTCGCTGACGCTAACTGAACAAGGTTCCCAAGCAGACTGACTGAGCTTGCTGCATTTAAATCTCTAATAAGCACAGTAGTTTGCCAGATTTAATGTTTCACATTAGAGTGTTTATCGGGATATAATTATTATTTGCTCTTTAACATTTAAACAACTCTGGAAATGCTACAGTCTCTGTAATCTGCTCCTCAGAATGGAGATGCCCTTGGACTTGTCTCTGCTATTTGGAGTCAGGGATCTTAAGCAAGTCACGCAGACCAGCACTTTCCAAAGCGGTTTCAGAAGCCCAGTTTGAGACACGGTAAAGGCCCTGATTTTCAGAGATGCTGAGCATCCACTGTTCCCAGTGACTCCAGCTGGAGCAAAGCAGTGCTGGCGCTGGAAGAACGCTGTGAATCTAGTTACGGGGATGCTCACGAGAGTTCAAGGTTGACTCAGATAAGCATCAATAAGTTTCAGCAGGGCCATTGTCTCATCTCTCTGTGACTCACCTACTCAGAATCCTCCTGCTTCTGACCCTGGCTACTGATTCCTCAGGGTCTATTTTCTACCCCAACAGCCTCCCTGAGCTGCTTGCAGAGGTCTGATCCTTAAGAAACTGCCACCTGCACAGGCCTATGCTCCTACACCCTTCCCCTTCCCTCCCAAAAGCTCATGGGGCCCTCCCTTCCCCCGCACAGGTCTGCGCTCATCACAGCCAGTGGGACCTTCCCTCACGCTAACAGGGCAATGGCTTCCTCATCTGAGACACTCCCTCCATTCCTACACCTCCTTAGCAGCCTCTCTGTCCCTTTCAGAAGTGTCCCTCTCCCATGGTACCCCTGGCGCTGTGCCCTGGTTGTACCGCCCAGAGGAGAAATACATCATCTCGGTCTCTCCAAGGCCTGTCAGGCTGAAATGTTTCACTTCAGACAAACAGGGAGCTTCATGAAAAATCAGTTCATGCAAGATTTCTACCCAATTTCCTGACCCAAACAGTTCAGAGCAGCGCAGGCGTTGGATGCTTATCAGAACTACAGACCTGATCCCTGCCCACTTTACACCACTTTCACACTCCACTGGCCTTGAGGGAGTTTATAGCAGCATAAGTGAGGTGGGAAGCAGGCTCGGGCCCTCTGAAAATGCCAAGGTTTATCCAGTTCTTAACTGGGCACTTATCAATCCTGCTCCCACGCATCATCTCCACACACAGAGGATGCACCCTACTGGCAGCCACCAGGCCAGGAGGACAGACGGTGGAGAACGTGCATATTCAGCAAGAGCTGGGAGAAATCCGCTTACAGAAAGGGCGGTTAGTGTTAATAGTACCTGAAAAAATCAATGGAAGCTTCAGCAGATCCAGTTAAAAAAGACCCCTGGAGAAGGTGAGGGCAGCCGTCCTGGGGACTAATAAATCAGGTACGTGCATTCTTTACAGAGGTGATACTCAAAGCTACATTAACCAGGAAGTCAACACAGGAGCTGTATGAATGGGGGAGAGAGAGATTCTCATTCACAGGTGGGGGGAAACGTGATAGAGCTCAGCAAACTTTAGGGCTCAATAAATGTTTTGAATTGCTAAATGTTAAGCTATTTCAGGGGGAAAGTGTGTGGGGATTTTCAGAGCACATTTTATACTGGGGCTGACTCCAGAGATGGGCTGATTGTTAAGCTAGACACAATACAGATGGGTGCTATGGGAACTTTCTGAACACATTCGGCAGGAGCACGTCCTTCCTGATCTGCATCACCCCCAGTTACTCTAGCCCTGGACCAACACAACCTTCTGCCAATGCTCCTTAACGCTGACTTGCATCACCTGGTACACTTGCAGCTGGCCTCCCAGCCTGCCAAGATTCATATGGTAGAAGGGACCATTATGATCATTTAGTTTGGCCTCCTGCTACACCAGCCAAAGAACCTTGGCCAGTAATTCTTGATCAAGCCCATAACTTCAGGTTGAGCTGCTGCTCCTGCTCCTCATAGACTCATAGACTCATAGGTCAGAAGGGAACCAAATGATCATCTAGTCTGACCCCTGCACAAGCAGGCCAGAACCTACCATCCACTTCTATAACAACCCCTAACCTATGTCTGAGTTATTGAAGTCTTCAATTGTGGTTTGAAGACCTCAAGCTGCCAGAGAATCCACCAGCAAGCGACCCATACCCCACACTGCACAGAGGAAGGCAAAAAACCTCCAGAGCCTCTGCCAATCTGCCCTGGAGGAAAATTCCTTCCTGCCCCAAATATTGGCGATCAGCTAAACCCTGAGCATGTGGGCAAGACTCACCAGCCAGCCCCCAGGAAAGAATTCTCTGCAGTAACTCAGATCCCAGCCCATCCAACATCCATCACAGACCACTGAGCAGACTTATCTGCTGATAATCAAGATCAATTGCCAAATTAAACTATCCTATCATATCATCCCTTCCATAAACTTATCAAGCTTAGTCTTAAAGCCAGATACGTCTTTGCCCCCACTACTGCTCCTTGGAAGGCTGTTCCAGAACTTCACTCCTCTAATGGTTAGAAACCTTCATCTAATTTCAAGTCTAAACTTCCTTAATGTCCAGTTTATAACCCATTTGTCCTTGTGCCTACATTATTACTAGCTTGAATAATTCCTCTCCCTCCCAATATGAATCCCCCTGATATATTTATATAGGAGCAGCATATCCCCCGCAGCCTTCTCTGGCTAGGCTAAACAAGCCAAGCTCGTGAGTCTCCTTTCATAAGGCCGGTTTTCCATTCCTCCGATCATCCTAGTAGCCGTCTCTGAACCTGTTCCAGTTTTGAATTCATCCTTCTTAAACATGGGGACCAAACTGCACACAGTATTCAGGTGAGGTCTCACCAGTGCCTTATATAACGGTACTAACACCTCTTAATCTTTGCTGAAATACTCGCCTGATGCATCCTGAAAACCGCATTTGCTTTTTTAACGGCCATATGCATTGGCGGCTCATAGTCATCCTGCGATCAACCAATACTCCAAGGTCCTTCTCTCTCTGTGTTTCCAACTGATGTGTCCCAAGGTATATATTAAAAATTCTTATTATTAATTTCCCTAAGTGCATGACCTGCACTTTTCACTATTAAATTTCATCCTATGACTATTATCCAGTTACAAGGTCATCCAGATCTTCTGTATAGTATCCCAGTCCTTCTCTGTGTTAGCAATACCCCCCAGCTTTGTGTCATCCGCAACTTTATTAGCACATTCCGCTCTTTGTGCCAGGTCAGTAACAAAAAGAGTTAAATAAATTGGTCCCAAAACCAATCCTTGAGGAACTCCACTAGTACCTCCTTCCAGCCTGACAATTCACCCTCAGTACGACCCGTTGGAGTCTCCCCTTTACCAGTTCCTTATCCACCTTACAATTTCATATTCATCCCATCTTTTCCAATTTAACTAACAATTCCCCATGTGGAACCGTGTCAAATGTCTAGGTAATCCGTCACCTTCTCGAAGAAGGAGATCAGGTTGTTTGCACAATCTACCTTAGTAAACCATGTTGTATTGTCCCAATTACCATTGACCTCAATGTCCTACTTACTTTCTCCTTCAAAATTTTTCCAAGACCTTACATACTACAGATTTCAAACTTAACAGGCCTATAGTTACTCGGATCACCTTTTTCCCTTTCTTGAATATAGGAACTACGTTACAATTCTCCAGTCGTACGGTACAACCCTGAATTTACCGATTCATTAAAATTCTTGCTAACGGGCTTGCATTTCATGCTCTAGTTCCTTTATATTCTTGGATAGAGATTGTCGGGCCTGTGATTTTGTCCATCAAGCTGTTCAAGTTTGGCTTCCACCTCAGATTGTGTAATATCACCTCCATATCCTCATTCCGTTTATCATCCTTCCATCATCCCTTAGCTCCTCATTAGCCTTATTAAGACTGAGAAAAAGTACTATTTAGATATTGGGCCATGCCTAGGTTATCCTTAACTCCATTCCATCCTCAGTGAGTTAGCGGTCCACTTCTTCTTTCTTTGTTTTTTCTTTATTTATGTGGCTATAGAACCTTTTACTATTGGTTTTAATTCCCTTTGCAAGGTCCAACTCTACATGGCTTTTAGCCTTCCTCACTTTATCCCTACATGTTCTTGACCTCACTAAGGTAGTTCCCTTGCTAAGCCCACCTTTCTTCACTCCTTGTAGGCTTTCTGCTTTTTCTTAATCACCTCTCTGAGATGCTTGCTCATCCAGGTTGGTCTACAACTCCTGCCCATGTTTTTTTCCCCTTCTTTGGGATGCAGGCTTCCGACAGTTTCTGCAGCTTCAACTTGAAGTTATTCCAGGCCTCCCTCCGCATTTAGATCCACAAGTTCCTCCGTCCAATCCACTTCCCTAACTAATCTCCTTAACTCTTTAAGTTAGCCCTTGAGAAGTCAAAAACCCTAATCCCAGACCTATTTTTGTTTATCCTTCCATCTAGTGAACTGAATTAGCTCATGATCACTCGAACAAGTTGTCCCCTACAACCATTTCTTCTATGAGGTCCTCACTGCTCACCAAAACCAAATCTAAAATGTCATCCTTCTCGTTGGTTCTTCAACTACTTGGTGAAGAATCCATCTGCTATCACATCCAGAAAAATCTGGCCTATTATTCTGCAAGCACTTGTCCTCACTCTATATCTGTGGAAGTTGAAGTCTCCCATGATCCACATTTCCCCTTAGTGTTTACTTCATTAAAAACATTAAAGAGTCTCTATCCTATCAAATCAGATCCCGGCGGTCGTAGCACACCCCAAGCACTACCTCGGGGGAGGCTCTAGTAGCTTTCTTTTCCAGTGTGATCTTTGCCAGACGACTCTGTCCGAATCATTCCATCACTTCTTATTTCTTTACAGTTGACCTCATCATTTGAGTACAATGCTACTCCCCACCTTTGCCTATCTTTCTGTCTTTCCTAAACAGCACATAGCCTTCAATACCTGTATCCAGTCATGACTACTATTCCACCATGTTTTCTGTATCCCTATACCATATCGGTTTCACTCCTGCACAAGTAGCTCCAGTTCTCCATTTGTTATCTAGGCTTTCCTCGCATTAGTGTACAGACCATTTTAATCTTGTGGCATTTGGTGTCACTGACATCTTACCGTTATTGCAAGAATTTCTACACCAGCATCACCTGTTAGTCTGGTATCTACACCGCCCTTCCTCCTTTTTCAATATTCTTCAGTCCATGACTGTAATCCCTCTTACTTTGTTTACTTCCTATCTCGAGTTAAATCGCCGCGTGGAGATCTCCTGGACATGCTCTCAACGCATCCCTCGCATTCCTAGTCTTAAAGCTTCTAAATCAGTTTGGCCGCCTCATCCTAGAAGTCTATTTCCCCCCTACTCAGGTGAAGTCCCTCCTGAGGCCAGACAGTCTTTCTGTCCCGTAAATGCTTCCACAATGACCCGTACATCCCAAAGCCCTCCTTATAGCCCATGCTTGAGCCATCTGTTGAATCACCGTTAACTTGTCACACCTTTGTCGCCCTTGCTCTAGGAACTGCAGAATCCCATCGACAGATCACCTGAGGCCTCGTTCCTTAAGCATTTCCCAACCTGGCATAGTCCTCCCTGATCCATTTCCCAGCGAGTATTAGCCGTATCATTCGTTCCCACATGAAGGACCAATCGCGGATTCTTCCCTCTCCCGCTAGGGATCTTTTCAGCCTCAGGTCACAATCCTGGTACTGTGCAACGGCAGACAGCCACACCCTTCTGTTCTCCCGAAACAGGTCTAGTTATAGCCTGTCTATTCTTCTCAGTAAGGAGCTCCAAAACAAGACCTGCCTTTTCCTGTGAAGTGTGATTCTTCCGGTCTATCCCCTGCATCACTGACTTGCAAGTCCTCTCGATTCCTCATTCGACAACTGCAATCCTCCTGGGTCCATATTTGGTGTTGCGCCTCCATTGACTCCTCTCCTCCTTCTGCCGGACTAGCTGCTCTCTCTTTCTTTCCTTGCCTCTTCTCCTTCAGCGACCCTGCTGGCCTCTCATTATCCAACTTGCAAACCTGTTCTGGTTTCTATTTCTCCTATCACTGGCCGTCTTTTCCTCTGCCTAGTTTTCTTGTGACATGCTTCCACCCGTCACTTTTCTCACCCAGCAAGTCCTCTCCTCATTTCTTTGGCCTGCTATCCATCCTGCATGTCTGAGCTTATCTCTTTCAGCCTCCCATGTCTTTGCTCCAATTCATCTGCTTCAAATCCCTCAACATAACCAGAATTCCACCTGCATCTCCATACCTCGGATTTTTCTTCCATCAGCTCTATCAGGCGGCACTTCATGCAAGTAACCCTTTTTAGGCACCCCCTCTAGGATCATGTTACATGCCACAGCTCCTCATCCAGTCATCCTCATGTTCTTTCACTGCTACCTCTGTATCAGTCATGGCCTTCCCACTTCGTGCCTGGCGGAGCAAGCCACACCAACACAGCACGGACCCCCAACAGGCACCAGGCGCTGGCCGACCACTGCCCACTACCCGTCTGGCTTGTTTGTTCCTTCTGTCTTAATCTCCCACAACCTCCCCTTAAACTCGTCTGAAAACCCTCCATGTGTAGGCAGCTCTGGGTTTGCTGGCTGCTGTGCCGCTGCCGGACTGGCTGGCTACCTTTATAGGGACCCCTAATCAGGGGTGTCCTCCCCTTAATCAGGCTCAGCCACTTCTCCGCACACGGCCCGCCTAGCAGCCTCCACAGGCACACACAAAACTACACAATACAATCCACAAACTACAAAAACCTGCTCCTCCAACAGAACTCCCTCTGAAACTCCTATTACAGTCTGGTCAATGCTCTTCTGGCTTGATCAATGCTCTTCATTCCTGGGCCAGAGCACACTCTGCTATTCTAGTTCTGGGCTTCCCAAAGGGCTTTGCAAATGTATCATAATCCTCAGGCCAATTCTCAGTTACCCAGTGTTAATGTGAAGTAACGTCACCGCCTCTGGATTTGCACTGGTATAATCAACATGAGCATCTCTCCTTAAATTTGTTTCTCCGAAGTTTATGTTGAGATGGTTAGTCCCTCCTCTTCTGCTCTGACAATACTTCTGAGAAGAACCTCAGAGGTAAGCAGATGATACAGCAGGAAAGGGCAAAATGTATAAAGGAGACACAAGAAAGGCAAAACCTCCCTTGGGTGAACTGTTCACCCATCTGTTCCCTGTGCTGTTGCAAAACCATGTGTCAAATTCTGTTGCTAGTTGCACCTAGGTGACCCCACTGGTGTCTATGAGGTTCCATGTGTTGGTATCAATCAGTTTGCATGTGTATCACTGAGGACAGAATTGAGTTGACCAAGAGTCACCTGAAGTTTTAACTTAATAATGAGACACCATCCGTGTTACTAACCAAACATTAGAAGACCAGATTTATCCTGCAGTGTGGATGTGGAATGTTTCCTCCATCCCCAGAGAAACCATTCTGTCTCTCATCATTACCTCCTCTTTCTACAATCCTTCTCTCCTCTCACTGACTTAATGCTGAGTCTCTGGCTTTCCTTGGGGCTGAAATTTAACATGTTATTTACCTCCACCCAGGGAGAGTCTATTTTCCTCTCAACTCCATTAAAAAGCTTCTAATAGAAACAAAAAGGATGGACGGTAGAGCTAGCTGGTAGCTTTAAATTAATTAGAGATGAAAAGACAATTGTAAGGGGTTTCTTAATGGAGGTTACTCTTATGGATTATCATTGCAGGGCTCAAGCTGCCCTTCAAACAGGGGGCTCCAGGGAGATGGGCATGCAATACGATGCACTATGATAAAAGCCTAGGCACTCAAGTGCTGCTCACAATGCAGTGCTTCCCAGAACTGTGCAATACACAAATACCTGAAATATCAGTGCTACAAGGTGTCTGAACATTAGGCAAATGCACTGCATCTTCCCTCTGATCCTGAAGATGGCAGATGATAAAAAAATATCCCTGCTAGTGGGAACCAATAGATTCTAAGCCCTGCCATGCAGGACATCATTGGAAGAGAGCGAGGAAGCCATGTTTGGAAGTGAGCAAAGGGCAGGATAGAGAATAAGACGGCAACAAAGCTGAAAAATATGCAGGGAGACAGCCTGTGGAGTGCCCTAAAAACATAAATGAGATCATGATATCCCTATGGGAGGCTCCCAGAAACCAGCGCAAAACTCATTGACTTCAATGGAGCTACACAGATTTATGCCAGCTGAGGTTCTGACCTAATGACTTTAATGGAGCGGGGATGATTTATATCACCTGGGAATCTGGTCCACTCATTTCAGCCACTTATGCGAGGACAGAATTTGGCTCTGATGGAGGAGTGGGTGAGAGCTGGTCCCAATGAGAAGAGAGGCTGCTGGATGATGAATAAACCAAAGTCTGCAGATCGATTTAGCCATGGGGGAATCACTTATGGCCAGGTTCTTCTACTCTTATGTTCAGTAGTAACTGACTCCTTGAGTAGCTCCATTGATTTCAATGAGATCCCTTTCAAAGTAAGATACCACCCACAGTGAGCATCTGATTCAGAATGATCTAGGTGGGAAGAAGCTTCTAATGCTCTCATCCACCCCCCAGTCGACAAGCCTAGATGTTACGCTGCATGTGTCCAAGGTTATGAGCCATTGTTAGAAGGGCAGACACTCAGCTCGTCCTCTGATCCACTCATCATCTCTGGAGAATTGCCCAACACAGAACCAGGGGCGTCATTTCTGAAAAATGTGTGTCTGTATAGAGAACATTCTATGTGATTCTATTATATCCTGCAAAGTCTGGTCGGGGTTAGGGGGAGTGGAACATATAGATCTATGAAAAGTCTGGGGGGGAGACAAACCAAGGTCTTCCAGAGGTGGGAGGGGGGCAACTGCCTGCTTGCCCCTTAGCAATCTACGCCCCTGCATGGAATAATAATTAATCGCAAAATGGAGCCGAGCAATTGTGTCCCATTGCTTGATCTGCAAAACCAGATGCCTAGGAACTGGCACTCCACCTCACTTTCTTCCTGGGAAATGGAACATTTCATGCTGTGAGATTGTCACCAGAGATCATCGTTAAGCTAACAGACGAGCCCTAATGCCAACTCCTGCACTTCCTTTTTATCTTGCTGAAATACTTTTAGTCAATACTTAATTCGCATATACAAATATGCAGGGTTAGAAATGGCCATGTCCATGTGCACTTCATCATTGTTAAAAGGATATATACTTGGGGGTGGGCTGGCTAGTTCACGAGGCTTTTATCTTCCCATATGCTGAATAGCCCCTTCTGTGCTATTTATTCCAATGGGATGCATCTGGGTTTTAGAGCACTTTGAAACACAGGAGTGGCTCAGCGTCACTCTGATGTGAAAAGAGTCTCCTCATAATAGTGTTAAGGGGTCACAATGCGGTCGGAGCTGCACAGACACGTCCTGAAGTGTGCATGATCTAAACAGGCAAAGGGTGGGAGAGACAGAGGCAGGAAAGGACTTTCCCAAGGTCCCAGAGTTGGTCAGTGGCAGAGCCAGGAACAGAACCTTTGGGTGTGTCTATGCTGTAATCAGACACCTGTGGCTGGCCTGTGCCAGCTGCCTGGGGCTTGTGGGACTGGGCTGCATTGAGGCCTAGCTGCTAAACATGGAGCCAGGGTCTTTCTTGTGTGGTCTCTGCTCTCTCGGTAAGTCACCCCCCATTGGCCTGGCCAAGCCCCTTTCTCGAGTTGGAGGTGTTATGGGAGAGGGCAAAGCAAGGGCAGCCATGCTGTTGCTGCCAGGACATGGGGAAGCAGGGTGATGGGGCTGGGCCAAGGCACCAGGGTGAAGGGAGGCAGCTGCGTTGTTTGGCTGCCAGAGGCACGGGCTGGCACGGCTGGGCACAATGTGATCCTTCCCTTTCAGGGCTGAGCTCCTTACCCCTCCTCTCCCCAGCCGAGCTTTGATCAACTGTGTGTTAAGTGGCGTATTATACACAACTGCCAAAACCCTCGACTTACAGATTTCCCGGGACAGTGACCTCAGAGACGATCCTGGGAAAACCTGGAGAGGTGGCAACCCTAGTTGGAAGGCCAAGGCAGAATTATCTGATCATTCCCCTGTATCCCTTCACTGCAGCTCTCTCCTCTTCCAGTGTGACGTTCCCCTCCCTGTGCTGATGGCCAGGGCAAAGCCCTCGAAGTGGGACTTCAGCTGTCTATAGCCTGTACATTGGCTTCCTTCACAGTGGTGAATTTCACCCTGGAAGAGGCAAGAAAGGCAGTCTGTGCTCCTAGTGGTGGTGGGAAATAATGTGAAATAGTCTTGTGCAGCTTTATTTTATTGTGAGGAATAGGCAATAACCCTGCATTCCGGGGTGAAATATTGAATTTTAAGGGAGACACAAACAAGCTCAAATGAAAAATGTCTCCGACCATAAAGAAGGCATTTGCTAAAATTAAAATGGAATGCATTACTGTCTGAGGCCGGAGAGAGAAATGTCAGCACGGCAGGAAAAGGAAAGGCTGATTGGTTGGGTGACCAGATGCATTTATTGTTTTCTTTCCATTAATGCCGGTGGCAGTTGAAAAAAAATAAATAAATCAAACTGTCCGGCAATTCTTTAGAGGACAATTAAGTCCAGTTCTTTCAGAGGTCTGCATGCCTTGTGTTTCAGCAGGAACAGAAAGAGACTCTCATCTAGACGGACAGGATGGGGAGAGGAGAATTAATTTTACTAAGCAGGGATATTGATAATGTCATAATAATCTTTAGAAGGACAAGCAAAATTGGTTTGGCCTTAGAAGCAATCAATATGGGACATTATCTCCTTGAATTGCCATTTGCAGACAATGCCTCTTTATTGCACTGGATAGTTCTGTGTTTTGTATCATCAACTAACTCGGAGCGAGAGATGTATTAATAATGTCATGCCCCAGAGCTTGTGGGTAATTGCAGCTGTCGTCTGTTCACGTATACCTTGTATGTGTGCACACAGGCATGCACGGAAAATGTACCTCTGTGTCCGGGGGGTACATGTGAAGATTGTGTGTGTGCATATTTGGCAAGTGTGTAGCTCGTGTGCAGGTATTTGTTTTCAGCTATATGTCCCTGTTTACACATGTGCCATGTGGGTTTGAGCCAAACCCCACTGAAGTCAATGAAAAGACTCCCATGATGGAAATGGGCTTTGGAACAGGCCATATGTGTGCGTATATACAAAGCACACGCTTATAAAAATGCATCTGCGGGCATGCATGCATTGGAGGGCCTGTGCTTTTGCAGTGGTTCTGGCCCAGCCGGATTATAGAAGCACTAGAACTTGTGCTTTCATGAGATTCCCAGCCCAGCTTTGCAACCCCACAAGGCTTGGATAGTTGTGAATAAGGTTTGGAGAAGCAGCAAAAGTTTGGGTACTTAACAAGGTTCTGAACCACTGAGGCCCTCGACTGGGACTTGTCAGACTTGGGCTCAGTTTTGACTCCTCCACAGATGTTCTACGTGCCCCATGGCAAGTCACACTGAGAGTGATCGTTAAAAGAGCTCAGCTCTCGGCACCCACAGCTGGTGGCAAAATTTCCAAAGAGCTCAGCTCCTGTTTAGACACCAAAATAAAGAGCCAGATTTAAAGTCATCCTCGCTTCCCAGCAGCTCTCACTGGGATGGGTAGGGTCCGATTTGCAAAAGGGTTCAGAACCCATGTGAGCTCTCTTGAAAAATCTCTCCTGGACTGTGGGGGCTGGGCCTTTATGAAAATCTGGCTTTTACTCTCTTTGCCTCTGTCCACCAGCTGTAAAATGGGGATAATACGGGTCCCCAGCCTCATGGGGTGTTGAGATGATTCAGTGCACAGGTGTTTGTGAATTGCTCAGATACGGTGGTGACTGCAGCCTGAGGAGGACCAAGCCTGAGTTTGACACCCAACTCCCATTGGCTTTTGAAATCTCCCACTACGCTCCTAGAAGGATGGGGAAAGTGAGTAAATATCTGTAGGACCTATGTGGGTGCCCTATTCTAGGTCATACTTGCTATGGTGTTTGGCGCTAAGCAGTTAACTCTCCTGCTCTTCATGGGGGAGAGAGCAAAGGTAAAAATCTCAGTGACTCAATCAATTAAGCTGAAACCTACTGAGTCTGTTGCTTTCGGGTTTTTTAAATGAGTCTTTCAGGGCCTTGTAGTGTTTACTACGGGGAGTGACAATCACCAGCCCAAGCCACTACCTTGCCACAGGGCCCCATGGAATCTTAACATCCCATCATAAAGCTAATTACCTTCTGACACACCGTTAGGAGGTACAGAGCGAGCCCGAGTGAGCAGCTCAGATAACGATTCTGAAATTAAATGGAGCCTGCTGAATATTTGAGGCAGAGAAACTCCAACAGTTTGGAGCATCAGAGGGAGAGAGGAGAAGCTCGGTTTTTATAAAGCACCTGCCAGGTCCCGTGCAAAAGCAGTGATATGAGTCCTACGTCACTGGGAGGAATGGGGGTTGTGCCATTAGGTGCAGGATCTGCCCCTCCGAAACCAAAGGTGAAATCCTGGCTCCACTGAAGTGAATGAGTTTTGACATTGATTCCATTGAGGTCAAAATTTCACCCCGGCAGTGCACTGGGTAGGGGCTGTTCTGTGGCTCTCTGGGGATAAGCATAAGGGGCGTTACTGAATGTGACACGCAGCCTGTCTTCTTCCCGTGATGACGCCCACCCTCCAAATCAGGCAATCAATAAATTGCTTTAATTCTGCTGTCTTAAGGTCAGAGTAATTCTTTCCTAGCATTACTGGGGAGCATGGCGGGTGAGTTAGTGACTGACCAGAACATCAGTTAGCTGGAGTGGCATTTGCCGATAATCTACACAATTCCTTTGGTTTTTGGCAAGACTCCTTTAATTAATAAAAGATGCCCACTGTTCACTGACCATTTATGCTGCTCTTTTCCCAGTGTTCTCAGGTGATGGTCCTGCTTTTTAGTGACCTTCATGGAAGAGAGAAAAGTTTTTCTAGTTTTCCTTTCTTCTGCCCATGGGCCTGATCCTCCTCTGCTTTGCCCCTGTGATTTACCCATTTTCAAAGTGGTTGTAAGGCCTGGTCTGCACTGAAAAGTGATATTGCATCGCTATATTGGTCAGGGTATGAAAACCACTCCCTGCCTGACATAGCTATTCTATGAAACCCACAGTGTAGATGATCTTCAACCCCCATGCACCTAATTCTCCTCACACTGACACTGGTGTAAACCAGGAGTAACTCCACTGAAGTGAGTGGTGCTACAGAGGGGCCAAAGCAGCCTAAGCGAGAGGAAAGCCAAGCCCTGCTAAGTGATCTGAATGAGAGAGTGCACTGCAGAACATGGTATTGTGTGTGTGTGAGTGAGCACACGCACCTATCCTGGAATAGCAGGGGGCTGCAGGGAATAGCACACACGTGCTGTGAGGTGCTCAGGTCTATGGTGGTCAGGCTTTAGAAGAACCTAGATGGAGAAGGATGAATTGAGACTCAGCGGTTGTGAGGATACTACAAGAAAGGCTGTGAACGGCTCAGATACAGTGGTAACAGGGCAGGGCGTGGAGCGGGGGACAACGGTAGCTATAATGGGAGCACTGAAATTAGCATTAAAGTCTCTCTCTCATAGACTCACAGATGTTAAGGCAAAAAGGGACCATCGTGATCATCTAGTCTGACCTCTTGCATATTGCAGCCTATAGAACCTCACCCATCCACTACTGCAATAGCCCCCCTTAACCTCTGCCTGGGTTCCCGAAGTCCTCATCCTTTCATGGTTCATTTTCCCCCTTCTATTTTCCTCTCTTCCTCCCTCCCTTCTCTCTGCTCCCCTCTCATCTCTATCCTTCTTTCCCATCATCTTCCTCTTTAAAAACTCCTTGTCATGCTGGTGCACTTCAATGAGCATCAGGTGAACCACAAACTCTTTGGCAGGTCAGCTCATACTTGCATGGCAGCCAAAATGTACTCAGACTACAGGCTGAGAGCCGTGAAATTGCAGCTGCCCTGAAAAAAGGCAGAGTCACTCTTACAGAGTCTTTTTTCAGTGTTATTCGGTGGCATTTGCAGCATCACTTTGGACAGCATGTCATATGGTCACAGGATGGCACCACTGCTGTAGCAAGGTGGGATTGTCCTGGGTCCACTGTGCTGTGAGCATCCAGAAAGGGTGTCTAAAGAACTGCTGCCCTTAGGCTTCAGTAACTAAATCCTTCAGAGCAGCCGGGAAATATCCAGTTTTCCATTAATACATGGATCATGGCCATCTGGTCAGGCACATCATGCTGGGCAGGAGGGTGTGGAGTGTGTGATATTGGGGGTCGGTGCCTTTAAGGGCTGAGTGTCCCAGCTTCTGTGCAGCTCCTGTCGTTGCTACACTGTATGAAGGGTAGGTCTGGCAGCTTAAACACAATGCAATCACTGAACACAACCAAGTGCGTGACCTTGTCAGTCTTTCCATCTCCAAACGGTGGGGCATCTCCGGCTCCAGGAGAAATCTCTACTCTGTTCTGCAGCAGGGACAGCAGGAACATCCTCCCCTTTTGGGGTTCAATCAACACTGCTCCTGATTAACCAGCAGGGATTGCTGTCAAACCACATGCGGTTCATCCCCCCCGAATGAAACATATCACTTCTGCAGCACTCCGGGCCCCACCTGCTCAGGCTGTTTGCTACTGGGTCTCTTAAGCCAGGCAGCCAGACAGGCAGCCCTCACCAGCTCTGTTTAAAGGTGTTTAATTACTTCCCTCTCCCCCTGTGATCCCAAAGTGTGCCCAAGCGCAGTGCGCTTGGAGGCTTATCCTCGTGTCAGGACAGACAGAATGTGATGAGAACCAGCAAGGACATCTGAACTGCAGCCCAGCCTTTGGCACGTTCACCCTGAGAGCTCTGACACGCTGCCCTCGTTATCAGCCATCCTGCCGGGTCTTTTTTCTCAGGGCACAGCTGGGAAAGGTGAGGAAATGATCCCAGCACCTGCGGGGACAGTGGCATAAGCAGCGGGGACCTGTCATCTGCTCAGAGCTCTTCAGAGCCAAACACCTTTGAGGCTTTTTTTAATCCCAAGAAAGCTTTTTCTAACCTCCCCTGAAGGCTCATTATATCCATCTCCAGACTCTAGTGGCTAGGAGATTTGATGTGAACAGTGATTCATGCAATGCTAGCAAAAAAAATAATGAAAATTGAGGGTCACAGCTGATCCTTCTGCTTATGGGCAGGTGGATCCAGCCCTGCAGAGTGTGAAACCAGTGGGGATTGCTAAAAATGCCCCTTGCACTGCTGAAGAATTGGCTGTGGGCTTGGAGAACATTTCTGTTGTCCCTTCCTACTGACTTCAGGGGAGTTTTGCCAGAGTATGGAGTGAATGCAGATTGCAGGGCTTGATACCTTACTTCTCGCTTGTTGGATTTCAGTTATTTTTAAATTGTGGCCTAGGAACTGCCAGACTGAATCAGCCCCCGACGCCAGTCTAGTCCAATGCCCTGTTTCTGACAGTGGCTAATGGTTCCAGAAGTTTGCAAAACAGAGAAGTAAAATAAATAAAAATGATATATATGTAAAATAGAAGGTGTGGATGGAAGAGTGGACTCAGCACTGGCAGGCCCCTCATGGGTGGGCATGGCAAGGCAGGCTCTCCCCATCTACTCCATCTTCCTGTTGGCTGCTCCGGCCCTGTGGTGGTTGGCCTCTTCTCATGACTCAGCCCTTGGGCCAGGTCGCATTTGGTCCCACCCCTTCGGGATAACAGAGACTCCAATGAACAATGGGTTTGCGGCCTCAAGCCGAGTCTGTGGCCAAGTCCTGATTCAATAGCCCTTCCATGCTGGTCTCTGGGGTCTTCACACCACTTTTTCCAGAGGCCAGTAGGGAAACGCAGGCCCCCCTCTCCTCTTGGTTCCAGCCCAGGGGTCCATAGAAAGCAGACAAGGTCCATCTACTCAGATTCCTTGCTGCATCTCTGGACCACTTCCTCCCTTGGCCTCTTTCTAGGCCTCTCCTACAGCCCCTTCCAGCACTCACTCCTCGACAGTTCTTTCCTGCCTGCTGCCCCAGGCCTTGTTCTACCAAGCTTCTGACCACCCAGGCTTCTTGCCTGGAATCCCTTCCCCTAGTCTGGATCAGGAGCTTCTGTTTACCTCTGCGGCCATCTGCTTGCGGGCTGGCCTTCTCGCAGGCCCATTTCAGGACTGTGCTTCACTCCTGCTGCCCTCTTCTATGGGTGCCAGTCAAAAGCTATAAACTCTCTCCTGAAGCTGTCCCACCAGCTGAGCTCTCTTAGCCTTTTGTGCAAAATCCTCTTAGTTTCTCAGCAGGGTTCAATCATTACCCAAGGCCACTTGATCCCCAGCTAGCCAGGATCAGCTGAGACACTAGCTAACTGTCACCAGCAAGGCTCAGCCTGATTCCTCTTAAAGGTCCAGCTAGCCTGTGACAGTACAAAAGATAGATAGATCAAATGATAGAGAAATAGAGAGATATTTAAGGCCATAAGGGACCATTAGATCACATAGTTTAACCTCTTTAATAACAAATACCACAGAATTTCATCCACTTACCCCTGTATTAAGCCTATATATATATATATATATATATATATAGCTGTACTGCAACACCCATGGTGAGCATTATGTAATATAGGGGAAGATTCTTCCTGACCCCATAAGTTAGAAGTTGATTTTTGCCCAGAAGCATGAGGATTTAAAGCTCTTATATTTTTTATAATACCTGATGTAGCAATGGATATTCTTATCATCCATATATGTTTTTTCCAATTTTGAAACCTCTTGGCCTCATTGCTAATTTGGGCAAGGAGTTCCCCTGGCTAACTATGATTGGAATATACTAGGATAATTCATCATTTTGGGCTGAAACTACTTAACAATTTCCCTGTACAACTTAATACAGATCAAGATGATTCTTTTCCTCTTGTTTTGTTTGACTTGAGCAAGCATCCCCAAACAAAGCCTGGAAATGTGAACTACAGGGTCAGGGCAGTCCATTTGAATGCTTCCCTTCCTCCACCCGACCGATTTATTTGCAGCCCAGTGGCAGCCAGTGTAGGAGCTGCATTTCCCAGTGTCCTGAGAGCTGCGGTGAACACCATTCCTGGCCAGATAAGGATGCAAGAGTAACAATGGCGCAGTGACACAGTAATGAGGGCTGGAGGGCAAACGGAGGTGAGTAAGGAGCTATCAGAGCCTAGGCAACAGCAGGAACAGCGTGGGGGCTTTGACTCCCTGCCGATGCTATTCATTTCCATGTGTGTCTAGAAGGGCTCTTGTGATTCTTGGAGCAACTCTCGGGCAACCTTAAAGGGAGAAAGCTGCATAGTGAATGTCAGCACTCCTGCATACACGTTTCCTAGTCAGACAAGCACTCCTGCCTGCCTTGTGATTCTGAGTGATAGGCACATGGCCCAGGATAAGAGGCCTAAAATTAGAGACTGGCATCAAAGCAAAGTATGGATCCTGATCCGAGTTTCCCAACGGCTGGGGGTTTGGGGCTCTGGGCAGCATTTGGCTCCAGGCTGGGGAAATCTTCAGAATCAATCATCATTGATTGTCTGGAAAATGTTCTGTACATTGTAATCCAAAGGAGCTACAGTGTATCTGACTGAGTTAGGCTGTGTTTGTGATCTCTGGGACTCCTGGACAGTAGCACTGGCTGCTCTGATGGCATTGCACCACCCAGCATGGTTGACATAAGCCAAGAAGAGCAGTGCTGAGCAGATTGCTTGCCCATCCATCACAGGGTGCTCTCACCGCCACAGTGCCTCCTCCTGGTTGCTGTGGGGATTAGCTTTTTCCAGGTTCAGTGCTCCCTTCTGCTGCTTATTCACATGTGCCTCACCGCTTGCTCTCTCTGTGACTCAGAGCGTTCTGTCCCTCCGGCCAGGTCACTACAGTCCTCCCCTTATGCCGTATCAAAGTCTTATCAGATGACTGTCCCAGGCAGTCTTCTGCTCCACTGCCCAGTCCACGCCACTTCCTGCAGTGGCAGGTAGTGGAACCTGGGCATGCTTCCTACTCTGGGTTCCAGTCCAGGGACCCTCTGTCTAGCACCAGTGGTCTGCTTTCTCCCAGACCCTGTTGCTTTTTCCCTGGCCTCCTTCTTACAGCTCCTGTTTCCCTCCCTCTCTGAATTTACCAACTCAAATTCCCTCCTCCAGGGAAGAACTGTAGACTATGTAACTCCATAGCCCCAAACCCACCTCCCCTCTCCCTGGGAGTGACTGCAGACTGCTTTCCACGCAGCCCCTTTCTGCTGCCAACTTCCTAGCTTTATACCAGCCCCACCTGCCTCTTCTCAGCTGGGTGGGCTCCATCATCAATCAGCCTTTCAATCCCTGCCTCTCTCTCAGGTACAGCCTTTCCGGTTAATAAACCTAATTTACACTGCTCTGCCTTGTTGGGGTGGACACAGTGGTTCTCAGCCAGGGGTACCCAGGGGTCTTCAATTCAGTAGAGATTTGCCTAGTTTTACAACAGGTGACATAAAAAGCCCTAGTTCAGTCAGTACAGACTAGTTTCATATAATGACTTGCTTATACTGCTCTATATACTCTTCACTGAAATGTAACTACAACATTTATAGTCCAGTTGATTTATTTGATAATTATATGGTAAAAATAAGAAAACAAGCAGTTTTTCATTAATAATGTCCTGTGACCCTTCTGTATTTTGTGAGCAAGTCATTTTTAAGTAAGGTGAAACTTCGGGGTACGCAAGACAGTTCAGACTCCTGAAAGGGGTGCAGTCATCTGGAAAGGTTGAGAGCCCCTCCCCTATTCCACCCTCCTTGTTAGCAATTCAAGTCTCACTAGGGTGCTGTAGGAGGGAGGCTAACCCTGGCCAGGGATCCTTCACCCCATTGGAGAGGGCCAGATGCATCACTTACAACCTGCTCCAAAGAGAGGATGTGATAGAAAGTTACTCGGCCTGGGGGTGGCCCTCTGACCAGAGCTCAGTTGCACCCATGTTGAGGATACAGGCTTTAGCCCAGTGTGGGGTATATAATAGTGAGGATGATGTGTTCTTAAGTCACATGTATTTTATGGGTTATGTGATACAGCATGGCCAGAGGGCAGCATAAGAGTGTTAGCAGGGGGCCTTATTCCCTGCCAAGGGAGGAAGGTTTGCTTTAGATTAACTAGAGCACCTGACTCCAATTAGAGCACCTGACT
>NC_133793.1:13190656-13210077 GCF_003597395.2 Chelonoidis abingdonii
CCCTCCCTCTCCACTCCCCTCCTCCAAGGACACTAGGGGAGTGATTAAGAACTGGTTCAGAGGCAAGCAATATCGCCCTGAACCTACCCCAGAGAAGAGAAAGCGCGAGACCCAGAGAACAGTACCGGCAATCTGCCACAGTTACTAACTCACTTTTTGGTGCAGTTTCTTTTCTCTCTCCTTCCCAATCCCCGGCTCCATTCGGCTTTAATTTTAGGGGAGAAAATAGCAAAGGATTAAAGTGAAGATAACAAGCAACTGATAAACCTATAACTCACCCCAAGCAGCAAAAGAACCTGCCTCCTCCATATGGACCTACTCCAATGCCCCTCGAAATCATTGGAAAGACTCCCATGGACTTTAGCGGCCTTTAGATCAGGCCTACTAGAATTACCATCATGCCGTGCTCTGTAGCTCAGCAAGAGATAATAAAGTGACTCCTCAGACCTAGACGGCCAGTATGTCGGCTCAGCACTGCTATCACAGGCCGGTTGTCTACATAGTCATTGTGTGCCGTGAACATATAAGGTTAGATTAATAGATATGGGAAGATTAGATACATAGATTCCTGCAAAGTGGATAAGACAAGATAAATGCCAGTACATTAGATAAAGATAGCTAGATAGCTACATGAGTCTATATGGTGATAGCTAGATAGATGGGTATGTACATTGACAGGTAGATACAGGAGTCTATATGGTGATAGCTAGATAGATGAGTATGTACATTGACAGGTAGATACAGGAGTCTATATGGTGATAGCTAGATATAGTTGTATTGCAACACGAGCATTCAGTACTGGCATCCTGGGATGGATCGGGTGATACGGGGGGTGGGGGGGGGACTGTGATCCCAGCCATGAGTGATGGGCTGATCTCATGCCAATGGGGTGATTACAGACACCGGTAGTTATGATGATTACAAATAATTGGTTTATTAGCCAGTTATTGCCATTTGCTAACTAGTGCCTGTTGCTATAGTCAAGTGCTGCCAGTATCTCCATTATCGAGCCTGCCTCTGACACACATCGCTGATGGCCTCGATGCCAAATCTCCTTTTCATTTACTGAAAATGATCCAAAGAGCTTGCTCCGCTCTATCTCGGGCTCTGCAGGAGGAGCCTGAGCGCCTGCCAAATTCATTCCCACGAGCAGGCTAATTAAACGTACCTTGCCTGCCTTGCTGCATGTGAACCCTGGCGCAGCTCCCGGGCCCAGAATCGCAATCTGCAGACTATGGAGTTGGACACAAAGTGGAGTGGGGTGGGCAGAGAACTGATGAGGCAGTTGGTAAGTGCAGAGCGTGGCTTGTGCCTGCAGCTGAGCGCAGGCCTGGTGAATAAAGCAATCTCATTCCCTTCCTGCGAACAAGTCTCTCTTCACATTGTCACAGCACAGAGCGGCTCTTGCTCTCCACTCAGCTTGGCTGCCATTGTGCCTTGCACAGTGATTCCCTTTCCCGCTCCTGACTGAGCACTGAGACTGGCATGTAGCCTGCAACACACAGAACCCTGGGTACTATGAGGACCTGCAAACACATAAAAAGAGGCGGCAGGGCGCACTGCTGCTTGCTGCCCCGAATGTGATGGCCTTATCTGCCTTGCACCCACAGGAAGGGCCCGGGCTAGGCTGTTATTGCCTTCCTTAGGATTGCTCAGCAGAAGGACAATGCCTTTCTGCATGCCAGAGGCTCCGTTCTAATGAGGAAACTTGGGGAAGTAGCTGTGAGAGTAAGGGGAGGGGGAGAATCCGGTGGCGAGGGCACCAGATTAGGTGTCGGGCAACTGAGTTTCAAGTCCTGGCTCTGCCATTCACGTGTAGCTTGGTTTCCCCAACTGTAAAATGGGGATTTGTGCTACAGGCCTGCCTCTGTAAAGCTCTGTGAGATCTAGGGACGAAACACATTTTAAACAAGGTAATTCTTCACTGCCAGAGATTAGTGACTGGAATTATGTTAAATAATAATACCTAGACCTTACATAGCACTTTGCCTCCCTAGATCTTACAAAGGATGTCCGTGTCATCACCCTGTTATACAGATGGGGAAACTGAGGCAGAGGGCGGGCAAGTGACTTGCCTACTGTCAGGAGGGTTACTTGCATTGTACAAAAAGCAGGGACAATCAGGGCCCAACAGGAGAAATCTCCATCCCATCCTTCCCACTTATTGTCCTACAATAGCTTGGTCCCAAGACGATGCCCCGGAGCAGCTGTGCTTTGGCTGAGTGTCACCTTTGCTAATGGTTTATTTCCGTGACATAATAACATGGCTACTGTATGCCAGTCCAAACGGAGTGGTTTGAATTTTACTCCTTTATCTTTCTCTCTTTTCTTAAAAGGTCTGTATAACTTCAGTGTAATGGAGCGAGAGAGCATTTTCTGTGCTCTTTGAGAACTCTGCTTTATCTGCATACAGAAAGCATGAAGCCAGCAGGGTGCGTGGCTCAGGGGTGCTGCCGAATTTGGAGAATCTCGTAAGGAGCTTGGCATTGGAAGAATAGGAGCTGGGGGGTGTCCTGCTTTAGCTGTAGGAGAAGAGTTGATTCTTTGCTGAGGCTCAGAGTAGAACTGATGGAAACATACGTGCACTAGCGAGGGAGGACTTCATATCTGCAGAGCACCTATGCCCCCCTAAAGTAAAACCACATGATCTGTAATTCTGTAACTGTAACATTCACCTCTTTTCCAGTTAATAAACTTCAAGTTGAAGGCACAGCTTGCCTAGCGGGACATTTGCTCTTAGTAAAGAAGCATGCAGGGAAAGCCTGCATTTAGAGGGACTGGGTTACAAATTGTTAGCAACAGACACACAGTCATACTGCAGGGAGTTGTAGCTGTTGAAGGCTACACGCTGAAGGAGCCATTTAAAGGAGGATACGTGTCAGAAGATTTCAGATCTACAGATGGCTCTTTCCAGTGAATTTCAAATTCAGCTTGCTAGGGCAGTTATCCTCGCAGCACAATTGAGATCAAACCTTGCTGGCACATAATTATATTCGCTTGGGGCGAAATGCACCCTTATGCAGTGGGCCACTGCTTAAATTCCACTTCTGTCCTCAGGGCTTTTATTTAGGAATAATGCATAGCTTTGCAGAAATCCGGGTTGCGTTAACGAATGGTTCATGAACCGAAGGGCTAAATTCACAACCAGTAACACCCTCAGTGGATAATTAAATGTACTCTTTAAAACATATATGCTTGGGATTATCATGGGAATTAGACAAATTGGATTTAGGTCTACATTGGAGCTGGGGGGTGTAATTTGGGTTGACATACTCACACTAGCTCTGGTGGAGCCAGCACACTAACAATAGAAGTGTATCTGTGGCAGTGCAAATGCGGGAGAAGCTAACCATCCTGAGTACGCACCTAGGATCTTGGATGGGATTGTACTCGGGGTAGCATGTTTTTCTCCTTGTGACACTGTGGCTACACTGCTATTTTCAGTGCACTAACTTAATCAGAGTTGGCATGGATATGTCTACCTGAGCTGGTAATTACACCTCCAGCTCCAGTGCAGATCTACCTGTAGACAATGTGCAGAAAAGGGAGATATGAGGAGGAAGAAGGGATCAAAAGAGTCAACGATCTGACTGTACCTGCACTTGCAATATAAATGCGACATTTAAATCTTGCTCCATCTCCCCAAAGTCACATCAAGGAACGGAAAGCAGAACCATTGCCATAGGGATTCAGCGGTTTGAAAGGACCATTTATGATCATTTAGCCTGACCTCGACTTTCCTGAGCCGATGAAGAGCAGAAGAACTCCAAGTAATTCTCCATCTCCAAGAAGTTGTGTGTTGCAAATTGCTGATAATCAGCACAGAAAGTTTGCCAGTGCGATTGATTACATTGCAAGGCTTTGGAATTGGAATCCTGCTGCTGATTTGGAGAGGGATGGAAATTGCTTCTGTCCTCGCTGTGTGAGATGCCTGGTTTACAATAAATAAATAAATACAGAAAATAGACCCCCAGCCAATTCAGTTCAGGTAGCAGGAGTAAAGGGGTTTCAGAATTTCAGGTCAGCTAGCCTTAACTCAGTGGCAACTGTATGCAGATAAACAAAGACTCTTTGTGGGTCAGATCTAAAGCACACTGAAGTGAACAGGAGTCTTTTGTTGATCCAGTGGGCTTTGGCTCAGGCCATAAAGCATCAAATCAGTGGTTATATGAACCACAGAGCTGGGCAAAAGCCTCAGGACAAATTTTCCATGAAAAAGAATGTGCTTTTTATTCACTTTCCATGAGTATCCTGGGACTAGGGAAATTGAATGGAATATTGGGGAATATTCCTGGAAAAGGAAGGGTTAGTTTGTAAGCACTGTGGAAACCTGAGCCTAAGAATTATGTTTCTCCAATCAGGGGGCAAAACCAATAACACATGACCAACAAAACTATCCAGCGCTGCTCAAATTTCAGATGTCAAACACTGAGGTTTACCCACAGGCTAGGCTCAAGAGCCATATCCCCTCCTAGTGTAACTCTGCTGGCTTCGGTCCCTGCAGAGAATTTGCTCCGCAGAATTATGCCCAGAAAAATCATTTTGGGAGTAAATCTGAACAATGAAAACTGGAGGAAATCATAATCTTGCCAGCGGCCGGTTCCCAAGCAGACAGAGAAACTCTTTGTATAAATGACTTGCTGTGAATTATTCACCTGGCTTTGCAAATAACAGAGCTGGGAACTAGGGTTGCCAGCATTACCGTAATGTATTTTTGATGCAGTTGTTTCTGGTAATGCCCTCCCATCACTTCCCACATGTTGAATCCCACATCTCATATGTGACACGTGATTCCCAAGGCTGAAGTGAGGGCAGCTCCATAGCAGAAGGGGAAAGTAAAACAGCAACATTAGATCCTGGAATGATGCCAATGAAGCTATAAACAAGCGAAGTGGCTATTAACTGAATATAACCTGAATCTGCTGTAGCACTGAGGGTGGGAGTGCATGTCAGGCAGGGACATTGGAGCATCCATTTGGCAGAGGGCATGGAAATACCAGTGTGCTAAAGAGGTTGCTTGGGGGGATGTAGAAGGAATATTCTGCATATGAAGCAAAAGATGGAGGGTGGTGTAGGGTGTGTCGGAGACAAACAGAGTTCTCACTCTGTGGTTGGGTGCAGCAAAGTCAGATACTTTATTAGCTCTTTATTTATTTATCTACTTTATTGCATGGAGGAAGAGAGCTAAACAGGTCTCTCTGACAAACAGGTGGGATGGGACGGGGGAGGAGGGTTTGTTTTCCACTGTCTTGTACTCTGTGCAGTAATTCACGTCTGTGCAAAGTAATTTGGAGCTTGTCTACACGGTGCATTAGTCCCATTTCAAACAGTACAACATTATTAACGTGCACTAGGGAACTTGTATTGCATGCCTGCAGGGTTTACATGGGCCAGTTACTGCATGGCATGCTAATGCATACTAGAATTTACACCCCATCAGTGCAGACTAATGCACCATATCGAGAAGCCCCGAGGGCACATCTCAGACACATTTTGCACAGCTGCAAACTGCAAAGGGACACGGCAGGAGAGAATGAGGCCTATGGACTATTCTAAAGGGGGAGAGGGATTTCTTCAAACTGACAGTTGCATCTGGTGATCTGCTTGGCTCTAAGAGTCAGAAGCAACTGAGTTCTGTTTAGCGATGGGTGAGAAATATGAAACAGGAATATTTTTAGATTTTCAAAAATTAGGCCGTGGAGAATATTTTCAAAAGCTCTTAAGGAGAACTAGGTAAAATTTTTTAGCTAAACTGAATTTTTTTGGTGAAAAATGCAGAAATAAGTCTGAAAAATCAAAATGTTTTGTTTTGACATTTTAAAAATGAAACATTTCAATTTTTTGGTTAGAAATAACTTTTTGTTTCAAAATTTCCTTTAATTTTATTAAAAAAAAATTAAAATGGGCAAAATCCAAGTGAAATATTTGGATTTTTCGAAAATGAAATGTTTCATTTGACCCCAAACAATTTTTTTTTACCTTTTTATTTGCTGACAATTTTGAAAAATTTCATTTTTGGTTTGATCAAAAGAATTTTTCCCCAATTTTTCAGAACTGCCAGCAAACCGAAAAAATCCATTGTTTCATGGTGCTAACCCTAAGCCACTTACATATTTTTGAAACTGTTACTTCTTGTCTGTGTGAGAAGGTCACACTGGTTTAATTAATGATGAGATTTTAAACCCATTGTAGCAAAACCAAAATAAACTGAAATAAGTGGGACCAACACGGCTGCAACAACACTGCCTGCAGCTACCAAAGATATCAAATTTTGCCATCTGAAATGGAAACTTCACAACATGAAGATAAAGGAAGCAAACCTTAATAACGACATCAACTTCCTGAGCAAATGCAAGGAACAAAACATCATTGTACGGTCTCTAACTCCCTTCTCTAATATGCTGGGACCAACACGGCTACAAGAACATGGCATGCATCCATTCAGACATTTGCAAATCTTTCACTAGATCAGTTTAAAACTAGTTTAAGTTAAACTGGTGCAACTTTCTTGTGTAGACAAGATCTCACTTCCGTGAAATTTTTGTGCTAAGATGAAACCGATTTGTAGTGATGTTCAGCTCATTTTTAGTTGAAAAGGGTTTCGCTAGCAATGCCACGTTTTAGGGGTAAGAAAAAGGGCAGCATGAATAATTATTTGGATTACATTAGCACCTACAGGCTCAACTGAGATAACATTGCAAGAGACATTTCCTGCCCCAAAGAACTCACGGGGAAGATTACCAAAAATGTCTAAGGGGTGAAGGATATTAAGTCCTGCTGTGTTCCCAGATCCCTTAAGTGCTTTAGAAAATACCTCCTTTAATCTAAATGAACAAGACAGACACAGGAGGTACTAATCAGAGGCACAGAGAAATTGAGTGGCTTTGCCCAATGTCAAACAGAAAGCAGATCTGGGAATTGGAACCAAGTGTCCCGTATCCCAGACTAGGGCCTCATCCAGAGCATCTGCCATAAGCAGAAGGAAATTTCAGAAGAAATACTTCTTTTCTCAGCTCTGCTCCTGATTCACCAGGTAGCCATTGGCAACTGATATAGGCCCAAAGTTTCAGAAGGAGTCACTCATTTTGGGTACCCCCATTTGCCATGCCCAGCTGGAGTGGACACCAAAAATTGAGGCATCCAAAAAATGGTGGACACTGTTGAAAATTTGGGTCTTAAAATTGCTATGCCTCAGTTTCTGCCTCTGTTAAATGGGGATAATACTGCCTTATGCACTGGTATTCTGAGGTCCAGTGATGTTTGCAAAGTGCTCTGATACCCTTGGGCTGAGGTGCTTTTCCTCACTGGGGGTAGTGGCAGGCTTTAATATTGACATAATTGCTGCTACAGCTAGGCACAGTAAATCAAGGAAAATGCAATAGCATCCATCATTAATATAGCCCAAACAAAGAACATAGTGATGTATTCTGAATCCTTTTCACTGCAGGCTTTCTGTTTGTGTGTTCAGAAAGGGCATCGCTGTGCAAATGTTTTGCCCTTCTGAACAAACAAACCTTGTTCCAGTTCAACTTTTAAATAACATAAACCAGACAATTATAGGCTCAGTTCAAATCACCAGATGCATGCCTGACAATTGCTCACAGCACAGTTCTGTAGTGATGGTCCTTGTAAGGTCTGAGGTCTTTTTCTGCAGCCTCACTAAGTTAGCAGCAACCACGAGGCAAGAAGCAGAAAGTCACATCTTCACATTCCATCTAAGTGACATTAACACAGAAATATCAGGCTGTTAAAAAGGAGATCCTGGACCAATAGCACCCACCACCACCAGATAAAGAAACAGATCTGATCTTAAGACGTTTAAAGAAAACTTTGTTTGACAGCATCCTGTCTGGTAAGGAATCACTTATCAACAGCTGTGGGTGGGAGATCTTTATTATGTTGCCTTTATGGTCCCGATTTCTCTCTTGTTTATCTGTATGGTTTGTTTCTGATTCTTTGATTGTTTCTGTTACATAATGAATTTTGCAAGGTTTAAATCAACAAAGGTGGTGAGATATGATTGGGTAAAGAATTGTTTTCCAATATGTTAGGATTGGTCACAGAATTATTTTGTAATACTTTGGTAAAATGATTGGTTAAGGTCGAGCTAAGCAGGACTCAAGTTTCGCTATATAAACTGGTGTCCGAAAGGAAGTTCTTTGGAATGTAACTCCAGGACACAGGCCAACATCAGAGCTGCCAGATCTCAACAGCCTGCCACGCATATCGTGCAGAACCTGGAGTCCCAGGATAACCTGATCCTGACAGGCCACTAGGAAAAGTTCATCTGCCTTATTGAGAGTGAGCATTGTATGCTTATGGTGTGCGTTCTGTTTTGGTGATTGTTAATAAATAGAAGATAAGGATAATATTGTGTAAGGCTCTTTTACTGATAAAAGGTTCTACAAACCCACAGAAGAGAAGGTTACGCCCTAAGCCCTAGGAATGGAGTAAGGGTAGATGCCTAAATTAATAGAGTTATGCACTGAGCCTATGGAAGGGTAAAGGTGGGCGACCTACAATGTGGGGTTACACCTTAAGCCCTAGGAACGGGGTAGAGGTGGATGCCCTAGAGTGTGCGGGTAACAATCCTGACCCAACTGTGGGCAGCCTGAGCCAAACCAATACATCCCTGTGTAATAATCCTCTCAGTTTATGCTATAAAGGGGTCAGTTTGGGTTCTCTGGAACTTCATCATAAATCTGGAGTAAATCCCTTGGTTTCAGTGGAATTACTCCAGATTTATACCAGTAGTAAAAATAAAAAAAAACACTCAACTCTTACATAGTGCTTTCCACCTGTATATCTCCAGGCACTTTACAAAGCAGGACATGATTGTTATTCCCATTTTACAGATGGGAAGTGACTTGTCCAAGGTCACCCTGCAGACCAGTGATGGATTTAGGAATAGAACCGAGGTTGCGAAGACCCCAGGATAGTGGAAGCAGAAACAGGCCCCAGGAGGTGTTTAGGTGACTCAAATGTTTGGGTCAGCCCCATCCACATCTTGCCTTTTGTTGTGCATATGAATTCAGCGCAGGAGAAGGACGCCAGTCTATGTAAACACTGCGATTGGTGCCCACTTAGCAATGGAAGGCCACCTGTTCTGAGAAAGAAGGGACCACAGTGCTCAGAACCTGTTTGAACTTGGGAGGCTGGCAGCTGCGGAGATAGGAATCCTCCATGCACTGCAGAACAGGTGTAGCACGAGCAGGTGCCAGGCAAACTGTCCTTGTGTTCTCTCATTGCTGCTGACCAGGCTGCTCCACCTCTGCTGGGGAGACGGCAGTTCGGTCTCCATTCAGCCCTTGGTGTCTGCAGAAGCTTGCCCTGAGGACAGTGACTAGTGAGAGTGGGGCAGAGAGGTGGACATTCGTCCACTATAGACTGAATGTCACACATGGAGCAGCAAACAACAACATGGAAGTAACTCAGGGTGACTTCCACAGGGGAGAAAGGATGGCCCTCGGGTTCAGACTGGGACTCAAGACACTTGGCTTCAGTTCCTGGCTGTCCCATAGCCTCTTTGTGTGACCTCGACCAGGTCACTTCACCTCTCTGGGCCAAAGCCCCTTGTCTGTAAAACAGGCATAAAAACCAGTCCTCTGTCCATCTCAGCTCTTTAGGCTGAAAGCTCTTTGGGGCAGAGTCAATCTTTTACTCCAGGTTTTTACAGTACCTAGTGCAACTGTATCCGCAAGCCCTTGAGCCTTCCAGAGAACCTAAGCAAAATGGTTCCAATGTCTGGCAGTAAATGTCCATGCAACTGCAATAAGGCCAAATTCTCCTCTAGGCTATCTTGGTGCAATACCTCTGGAGCCAAGAGGGATGGCTCCAGTGTCATATGGAGTGAATTCAGCCTGTTCACATCACAAAACCTGCCCTAGCACCTAGCCCCAGGAGGCGTTTATATCCAACAAGAAGGTTCAGGGCAAGCCCTTGGGGGAGCCACAGTGAGACAAGAGACAGAAGGACATAACAAGAGAAAGGCCCATCAAAACGGCATTCTCTAGCCAAAGCAACAAGACCAAACTGAATGTCTGGTTTCTTCATCAGCTGGGCAGCCACAAGCCTCAATAAAGCCCAAAGCCCGGGTGTGTGGCCCTACCTCTGCATCAGCATCTGACTGGGGAGAGCACATCTGGCACATAACTTGTCGGTGGACCGCCCCAGAATAACAGACTGGATGGAAAGAAAACTGGCTGTCTTCCATAGCCTGCTTCCTGCCCAGCTCTATCTTCCACTTGGCTTTTGACTTAAGGTAGCACACAGGTGGAGGGGGGAAATGAATCTTCCATTAGCCATGTGGGTTTTCTTAAACGTTTCTTGGTATTTCTGATCTCTCTGGGGGTTTCACAGTCCTATCTATCTATCTATTTATCTATCTAATCTATCTATCTATCTGTGTGTGGCCTCAGCTGAAGTATTGTGTCCAGTTCTGGGCACCGCACTTCAAGAAAGATGTGGAGAAATTGGAGAGGGTCCAGAGAAGAGCAACAAGAATGATTAAAGGTCTTGAGAACATGACCTATGAAGGAAGGCTGAAAGAATTGGGTTTATTTAGTTTGGAAAAGAGAAGACTGAGAGGGGACATGATAGCAGTTTTCAGGTATCTAAAAGGGTGTCATCAGGAGAAGGGAGAAAACTTGTTCACCTTAGCCTCTAATGATAGAACAAGAAGCAATGGGCTTAAACTTCAGCAAGGGAGATTTAGGTTGGACATTAGGAAAAAGTTCCTAACTGTCAGGGTAGTTAAAGACTGGAATAAATTGCCTAGGGAGGTTGTGGAATCTCCATCTCTGGAGATATTTAAGAGTAGGTTGGATGAATGTCTATCAGGGATGGTCTAGACAGTATTTGGTCCTGCCATGAGGGCAGGGGACTGGACTCGATGACCTCTCGAGGTCCTTTCCAGTCTAGAGTCTATGAATCTATGACTAAATCTATCGAGGGAGGAGGTTTTTGAAGAAAAAGACCAGCCAACCTCCCTCACCTGAAGATCTGATGTCTTTGTATTGGGGATACCAAGAAGGATCTGAGTAAACCAGAAGATTTCTTTTGTCTGTCTTTTGGTTGCTTGGGCAGTTCCTATTTTGGAAAATGGCCCCTTACAGCCCATTTCGAGCCTCTAAGAAAAGTTGAAATGGACTTAGATGTGCAACTCCTGACTGCTGGAGATTTGTAGGACCTCATATCTTGCTTCATTTAGAGCCTGATCATTTCCCATAGGAGTTTTGTCACTGAATTCAATGGAAGCAACATGGGGCCCCTTGGGGAGCAGTGAAGGACATACCCCTTTGGGCAGGCCTCTCCTCTCCAGTAAAGAGACTGCAACACAGCCAGAGAGACCTGCCCTCCACCAAGATATTGTCCTTCAAGAACTCACAGAAATACAACCAAACCAAGGGTGGGGCAGAGAAAACACAGCTCCATTTCCCAGCATCCCATTGGCCAGTGTACACTTTTTTGGATGAAACTCGCCGAGTGTCAGATGCGTGCATTCAGTAGGGTAAAGGTGGCTGTGTGTGCACTGTGGTATGAAGGGTATTTGTGTATGTGTATGTGTCTGGAGACTTTGTGAGGGGTGTAGGGATCTGTGTCATGGATATAGAACTGCAGGGGGATGTGGTCTGTTGTGGGATATTTGGGGCTAGGTGTGTGTGATGCTGTTGTGTATCACAGATATGTGCTCAGAGGGTTATTGGAAATTGTGTGTGTGCTTGGAGGGGATTTGTGAGAATGAGTAGGGTTGTGAGTCAATAGGAGAGGAGGAGGGAATGTGTATTGCGTGGTGGAGGGGGGATGTTGTGGTATGTTATAGCTGTGTGTTTGAAGAGTTTGTGTATGTATTTATGGCTGTGTGCGGGTGAGCCATGTGTCATGGATCTGGGCATGGGAGGGAAAGTGTGTGTTGTGACTGGGGTATAATGTTGTGAGCCATGGATTTGTGTTTGGAGGATGTATACGGGTTTTGTGTGTGGGTGTGATGCCCTTGTGTGGTAAATTGCACAACGAGATATGTGGCAAAGGGCAAGAGAATGTTAATGCATCAATTTTCCAGCAGGCCGCCATTCCGTGCTCGCATTTCACTGCTGTTACAACCCATTGTGGCTTTTATGGGTCCCATTAAAAGAAGCCAGCTCTCGGTGCAGAGATTGATTTTAGCCCTGCACAAAGCCAACCGGGTTCCAAAATGGAGAGAGAGACTCAATACACATAAAACTGTCTCTTCCTTTTCCCCCTCCCCCTCTCTTTGGAAGGCAGGCCCGATGCATGTCAATCCCATTTCCTTATGGCTCTGGAAACCCTTTCTTAGATTACGGTGCGGGGAGAGCACATTTTGCCCACATGTAGATTCAAGGATAAAACGACAGATGTCTTTCATTAAACATCTCCGGAACGAGCTGCTCAGAAGGCAATATATATTCAGATGCTATCAATATTTCATAAAGCTGTAATAGATGTTATCATAGATCCTCCATCCAATGTTTATTGTACCCATAATCGCTGATACATTGCATCAGGCCCCTCTGCTTCCCCCAGCACAGGTACACAGGCTTGAAATGAAGTGCAAGTCGAGTGCCTTGATAAATTTAAAGAGTCTGAAGTTGTTTGTTACTTCAAGCACTTTCGGGCCCAATGATAATGAAACAAATCTGTTTGCAGGAGGTGTTTTTCTGGAAGTGTTTCAAAGCGAACAGGCTCAGTGTAAATCTCTGGGCTATGGCCGTTAGGAAACATGTAAATTGCAGCTAGAAAGCAACATGCTCAGTCTCAAAGCTTGCAGGCTGCAGGAAGTAAAGGCTCAAGGCGATTAGTTCTGAAACTAGCCAAACCTCCCCAGTGGCCACCAAGTTGGCTGATAGCCAGGCACAGGCATGTGGTAGTTGAGCAGGAGGCTGGGAAGTGCAGTGTGAAGATGGTTATGTGAGGTAGATAGGGATTGTGTTTCCCCTGACTCGCTCACCCAAATTCTGTTCTCCTGAGCGTCCTGTGTGTGGTGTACTGAAACCTATGTTAAAATAACAAGCTCTCTCTTTAAGTGCAAGGGGTTTCCTACTCCTGCTTGCAAGGTAGGGGACACTGCAGGAAAGCATGCATCCGGGTCTTCAGTTGGCCTAGACCAAGGTGGATTGAGTTGTGCTGCTGCCTTAGAGAGCAGCCTGTTTTGTCTCACTCTGTTTCTAGTTCTTGTGCATTAGGATTCTGGATTCTAGGGAATAAAGGAGTGTTTTGTTACAACCTTTCAGAAAGTGTATTTTATGTTTTTACATAACTTCTGTGTGTATGGCATGAACATAACACAATGCAGCCATGCTGATATCAGTAGGGTTACATGGAATGTGGACCAGGTCAGAATTTGATCTTAAAAGTTTAGGGCTGGGATTATCCATGGAGTCTAATGCGTGAAATGCAGGTCAGACTAGATGATCATAATAGTCCTTTCTGGCCTTAAAAACTATCAGTCTAAGGGAGTTAAGAGTTCAGCTACTGTGGGATTTAGGTGCCTTACCCCCTTAGGCTCTTTTGAAAATACCAGCCAACAAAGTCACCTTTTGAAATTAAAGTGATTTTATTTTAGATCCTTCATAGATCACCTGAGCATTTCTCTTTTCTTAGGGCTCTGTGAAGCTCAGCATTTTAACCACTTAGTTCAGAGAACACTGGGGAACTTTTCCCTCTGTTTTTGTTCCCAGGAGTCCAAGCCCCATGGGTCTTACTTTGAACTTCTGGTTTGGGTTAAACAGGAAAATTCACAAGCAAAATTCATCTGAAACCATTGACGTGATGGGAGCTGAAATCATGCAAAAAAAAAAAAAATCCAAACCAAAAAGGCGGGATCTGTTGAAACCTGAATAAATCAAAATATCTTGGTATTTGATTCAACCCAAATGTCAATATTTGGATATTTTTGTACAGGCTTTACTGGCATCAGAGAGCAATTTGTGGAGCTGTAATAACTCAATGTTTTTTCCCCCGCTGCATGACGTTTGTACCCTTTGGGAACTGAAATACCAGTAGAAGATTGGATCTTGTATCATTCTTCCCCATAAATGATTCCCAGATGCACTGAAATCAGGCTGAGAAAAATGCACAAGTCAAGTGCCAACATGCACAAGTTCTTGGAACACAAACAGAACAGCAGAGCCCTCTGCATACAGCCCATGTTCCAAACTATTGACAGTAACTTTATTTTCACCCAGTTGTAACCGCACATCATTCCCTGGCAACCACGTGCCCTGAAGGAATGTGACAAAAAATTGATCCAACTTCTCCTGGAACTCTAACAGAGCTGGATACACCTCGACCCCTCTGAACTGAGTTTCAAGCTCATAAGGAAACCTGTCTTTCTGATTGTTTAACACGGTCTGGTTGGTAAATATAATGCATAATATCCTTAATATCACACACTGCACATTTAACAGCTTAATTTGGAAAATGTTGCCAGTCATTGCTACTCCTTTGAAGTATCATTCGCATGACAAAATGAGCATATTTTAGAACATAGATAGGCCGTTTCTATGCGCTCTTTATCTACTACCTAGCTAGGTTTTTTTATAGGGCACCCAGGAGTACAGTACCTGAACTCATATATATTAAAGAATATAGTCTCACAACATCTCTTTGAGGCAGAAAGCACATTATCCTTTCTATCCGTGGGGGAGCTGAGATAGAGGTCAAGTATCGGGGATAGCAGTGTTAGTCTATATCCACAAAAACAACAAGGAATCCGGTGCATCTGAAGAAGTGAGGTTTTTTACCCACAAAAGCTTATGACCAAATAAATTTGTTAGTCTTTAAGGTGCCACTGGACTCCTTGTTGTTTCTGAGATGGAGGGTTTGTCTACATAGGGAAATTGATCAGAATAGCTCCACATATGGATACTCTATTCTGAAATAAAAATGATTTTATTCCAGAATAATTACTCTGTTTTGGAAGTGCACCAATCAGTCCAGAATAAAATGACTTTCATTCCAGAATAGTCTCCACACAGGAAGCTATTCCAGAATAGTTTGTTCTGCAAGAGCTTATGCCCATCAGTTTCCCCATGCAGACAAGCCCCAACTTATGGCATACTGTTAACTTTCAGCCCATCCACAGCCTCATTAATGTCAGCAGCACCACACATGCGCTTCAGAGAGCTAGGTGAGCAACTGATTTTTTGGGCTGGGCTAAAGTGAAAAAAAAATCATTTAGGGTCAATCGGAAATCTATTTTTAAAAAAATTTCAGTGAATCAAAAAAGTAGAATACAATGTTGCTTATTGTCTGAGGTTATCTTTTTAAAGATGATTTCAGATTGAAAAATTGACACGTTTTGTTTTGGAAAATGTCACAACGAAACCTTTTGGCATTTTCCGATTTTTTTTTTTAAATGAAACTTTTTGGCAAATTAGTCCCGAGTTAGTGGCATGTTTTAGTGGTGCAGAATCTGCATTGTCTCCCAATAAAAGCTTTGTCTGAAAATGTTTGCCCAGCTCTGGTAAGGTCACTGACCACACTGTGACTCCATATCAGACACAACTCGCATCTCCATGGCACAAGGGTTCTCGCTACACATTTTTTGGTGGCCTTAGAGTGTGGTCAGCAACTCTTGCTGGTGGCTGCACTGACATTTCCCCCCTAAAACACTTAATTAACTTTAGGGAAAAACAATTAAATATGCACAGAGTCACATCCAAATCACTGTAATTTATATTTGTAGGGTTTTTTATGGCAGACTCAATAACAAAAGTAATGTTGCCTCCCCATTCGGCTCCCCGTCCAGGGCTTAGCGGGTCCGGGGGCTTGCTGTGAATATTTATTATTATCACAGACACAGTTGCTACCTGGGAGGGTATGAAAAGTGATAAGCAATATTAACAAACACACAAGTATCACTTTTCACAGATAGCTAGTAAGTCTGATGTGAAAAGTGATACTTGCATATTTGTTAATATCACTTTTCGCAGCAAGCCCTGGGACCCATTAAGTCTTGGATGGGGAGTCTGAAGGAGGAGGCTGCAGAGGCCTGGGACAATGTGGGGGATGGATGTGAGGCCATGAAGGCAGCAGGGTCCTGGGGGTGGGTGGGTGGATACAAGGCCATGGGAGGCAGCGGGGGCCAGGGTGATGGGGCTGGGTGATGAGCCCCACTGTTGTGTGGCCAGAGCCAGGGCCTGGTGTCTGCTGCCATGTGGTCAGAGCAACCCACGGCCAGAACCCTGAGCTGGGGACAGGAACTGCATGGCTGGAGCTAGGGATTGGAGCCCGCTGCCCCGCAGGCAGGGCTGTGGGTCAGAGCCCAGGGCTAGTGCCTGCTACCGCACAGCCAGAGCCAGGGCGGGGTGGTCAGTACCTGCTAGTCTGCGATCGGAGCCCGGGGCCGCACGCCCAGGTTCCTGAAGCCCCGCGGAGGCCAGGGCTGCATGGCCAGAGCCGGGGGGGCAGGGTCAGTACCTGCTGCCCCGTGGTTGGAGCCTGGGGCCGCACGCCCAGGTTCCTGAAGCCCCGTGGAGGCCAGGGCTGTGTGGCCAGAGCTTGGGGGGTCAGTACCTGCTGCCCTGCAGTTGGAGCCTGGGGCCGCATGCCCAGGTTCCTGAAGCCCTGCGGAGGCCAGGGCTGTGTGGCCAGAGCCGGGGTTGGGGGGCGCGGAGAGAGGTCAGTACCTGCTGCCCTGCGGTTGGAGCCCAGGGCCGCACTCCCAGGTTCCTGAAGCCCCGCAGTTGGAACCTGCCTTCCAGCCCCCCCTCTCCGCAAGGTGGGTCAAGGACTCACCTGGCTCCTGCAGCATTGTGCCCCACCTCTCTCCAGAGGCGGTGCAGGGTGGCGCATCCAGGAGCAACAAGGAGGGGGGGGGGCAATGCTTTGCCCCCTTCATCACCAGCCAGGAGGCTACTGTGGCTGCACGAAAAGCCCCTGGGGCGGCTTGTGGCCACGGTGGCCGTATTTGAGAAACACTGGTAGTGCATTAACCATGAGCCTTCATGTCCTAGCTCTAGCTGCGTTTAGCTACATCCTGCTGCCCTTCTGACTCTGCTGGCGCTGGTCTTCAGCACATCAGCCACTAACAAACACATAGTCAGTCCTGCCATGCCCTGCTCTGTGGGGAAGCGTCACTTTCCCGCATTTCGCTATGTTAGGCACACAGGCACAAAGTACCCTGTAAAGCTCTGTTTTGAACACCGAAGCCTGACATCTTGAAGTTGAATTCAGCACATTTCCAACCAGGGAAGCATTTATTACATTAGACAAGTTGATGCAGCTCTCGGGTGGGGAGCGACACTTATTCTCCATAATAATGGTGCAAAGTCCCCTTCCCTTTATTGTGTTATCTCACTTTAATCACATGTAGGAGCTTCTCAGTTATATTAATCAAAGGCTGAAGCATCACTTATCTGAACCACTAATGATTCATTTTCATGAAAGGAGAAACTTTGAAGCAGCAGCAGCAGGAGAATTCATTTGAAACTCTTTTTTTTTCTTTATGGATGTCAGCACTTCACTTGCTATTTGCTTGGAGCCTTTAAGTGTGAAAGAGCAGCCCTGGCAGATTCTTCACAAGATGCAGGCAGGTCCCAGTGTTACGGCATTTGGAAATGGCCACAGTGAATGGCATGAGACAGCAGCTAGCTGGAATGTTTTTCACAGGAAAAAAGATTCCCGTTGGAAAATGCGTCTTTGTCAAAATTGAGATTGATGTTGATGACATGGTTTCATGTCCACCCCTCGGAAAATTCAAAAGGAGAAATTGTGTCTTGCAATGAAACTTTTTCATCACAAAATGGAGCTTCCAATCAAAATACGAGTACTTTGCTTTTCCTCTGACATGAAAGTGCCACATTTTCCCATTCAAAAAATGTCAAATGGGGATTTTTTTCTGTGACATTTTCCACGGCAAAAATATGGGCTCAGCTCCAATAGCTACTATACTGGATGAATCAGCTCCAGGGACAATCTCAGGACTTTACCATGGACAACCTTGGAACATTTACTTCTGCATCAGGGACTGCAGGATGAATGCTACTGAGCACAACTGAGGAACAATTAAAAAGACCATCTCTCTCTGCGAGGCAACGATCATACCCAATACAGCAATTTTGCATCCACTAGTGACTGGGTTGCCCAACCTGAGACATCTTAAGGTGGCTTGATTTGCAGAGGGTGGGCACTCAGGGATTGCTGAAAACTAGCTCTCAAGGTGGGCAACTGAATTGGAGAGCCCCCAGATCACTAGTGACTTTTGAAAGGTTTGGCCCAAGTGCTTTGTGATGGTGAGTAAGCAGCACAATGCCTGTTTTACGGAGAAGGAAGCAGAAGGGCATAACGGCAAAATGACTAGCCCAAGGACTCACAGGAAGTTAATGGAAGAGCTAGGAAGAGGCCACAGGTTTCCTGGCGCCTTGTTCCATACAACAGCAGTTCTCAGCCAGGGGTCTGCAGCCCCCCATTAGGTTTATGGGGGGCTGCCAAAATAAACCAGGGTTTGGGCTTCAGCTTTAGCCGCATGCGGCGAAGCTCAGGGAGGGAGCACCCCTCCACCACGGACTCACCCAGTGGTACTGGAACTAGGGCTGCTGAGGGTGCTTGGCTTGAAGCAGCAACACCAAACACCAAATACATGGTTTCCATCATCAGCACCTCCACAATCAAAATGGGTCCAGCACCCCTGACCCAGCCTATGGGTCAGCCCCAGCAACAAGTTTCACTTTAAGTAAAACAAAAATAGTATTCCCTTTTCCTCTGCTTTTGCACCGATATTACCCTTCTCTTGTTTGTATTATAGATGTGTGTGCGGTTAACTGTAGAACTATCAGTTTCATGCAGCTTTTAACCCACTGGCAATGCAGAAAAATAGCTGCTGTGGCACAGGTGGGCCAGAGAGTTTTTATAGCATGTTAGGAGGAGGAGGAGTCTCAGAAAGAAAAAAGTTGAGAACCCCTGCACAACAGACTGGGCCAAACCAGCTTGGGGAATGCAGGGACAGCCCCAGGCACCAGCCGACCAAGCATGTGCTTGGGCGGCACCTTGTAAGGGGCAGCCAATCTGCAGGTGGTGTGGTGGTGCTTGAGGTTTTTTTTGGTATGTTTCGGCCAGGTGCAGCTCGGGGGTTGTTTGTTTCAGCGTGGTGGTGCGATGCTCGAGGTGGGCGGTGTTTCGGCGGTGCGGTGCTCAGAGGGGTGTTTTGGTGGGGTGGGGCGGCACTGGGGGGGGTTGTTACAGCGCGGCGGTGTGGTGCTCGGGGGGGTTGTTATGGTGGGGTGGCGCTGGGGGGGTTGTTACAGCATGGCGGTGTGGTGCTCAGGGGGGTGTTATGGTGGGGTGGCGCTGGGGAGGTTATTACAACGCGGCAGGGCGGCGCTGGAGGGGGTTGTTTCGGTGGGGCAGTGTGGTGCTCGGGGGGGTTGTTATGGCGCAGTGGTGCTTTTTTTTTTTTTTTT
>NC_133793.1:13211779-13215951 GCF_003597395.2 Chelonoidis abingdonii
GGGGGGGGGGGGGGGGGGCGGAAGAGGCTATTTTATTTCACTAGCTAGTGTTCAGAACTCATTGGACAGGGGAGCTCTGGTACCAGAATGTGCTTCAAAATAACAAAGGAATGACAGCTGCTGTAGGGCTCTGGGGCTGTGACAGCTGGTTCCGTTTCATTAGCACCACGAGTCCCCTCTCTTCCAGCCCAGCTTTTGTTATAAAGTTCTCACTGCAGAGTGAACTCCTGCCCCGGATCCACAGCTCCTTTAAGAACAGATGCAAAGGAGGATGAACAGTCCTGCTTAGTTCAGAAATTCTTCATGAATTTCTTTCTTCAGCTCTGGACACACAGCCAGCTTTATCTTCAGTCTGGAGCAAAGCTGTCCAAGGAAAAGAAACACCAGAGGCTCTCCAGCTGTGCTGGTCCAAGTATCAGCCCCATCAGTACGGAGCCTATGCTGCTTCTGGTTAAATTGGTGCATAGGGCTCACGAGATTAGTTTCCCTACAGGCTTCCTATATATCCTTGAGCAAACCAGGCCCGGATCCAGGGGTTCAGATGCAGGGACTTGGAAAAAAAATTAGGGCTGGACATGTCACAGGAACCTAACGAAGGTAGGCACCTAAATCCCATTGGCTTTCAGTAGGCTGTCATTGGGAATTAGGTACCTAGGTATTTTTGCAAATCCTTCTATCAGCATTTTTATGCACCTAAATATCTTTATCAATCTAGGCCTGAGTTCCCAGTGCCCATCGACTCCTCAGTAAATCCCAGCTTTGGTTATTAACAGTCCTGTGAAATATTTCCCAGCAAATGTATTAAGAGGGAGGGAGGCTTTTGCGCAGTCAAACAGCTGCTGAAAGATCCATGGAATATATATGCACACTCGCTAAGTGCTGGGCTGCCCCAGTGCTTTGTGATTGCGCATTGATTGTGTTCAGACAAGTTTCCTGCAGCATCAGTAAATCATTTAGGGATTCCTAAGGTTAGTTTTAAATACTGACAGTCAGTCATTACTCCCTGCCCCCCTTGTGATGTGTCTGAGCCTACGAAATAAGTTCAAGAGGCATGTGGCGAGGGCTGGATTTGAAATAGATTTTTTTTTTTTTTTGTGCAGCAAACTTTCCTTTGAAGGGTCTGAAGCAGGTTAATGGGGATCATTAGGTGTTGTTTCATCATCCGTCTGGAAGCTAGTAGGAATCACAGTTAATTCCCTCTTCCACTCTGTATAATTAGAGCTAATAATAGGACTGCCACAAAACTCAGGACTAGATCCACAGAGGGACTTAGGTATCTAACCGCAACTTTAGGCAGTTAAGTCCAAAATTTAGATGCCACTGCAATCGTCAAACCCCTGCTCAGCTGCCGCCTAAGCCTGTAGGTGCCTGAACTCCCTAGGCACCTACCTTTCTGCTCGTAATGGCCCCCCATGGCCAGGCACAGAAGCACCCAAGTTACGATGCCGCTGAGCTGCTTGCTGCCCAGCTCATGCCTAAGCCTTGGTGTCATTCACAGACTAGGCCTTCCCCCACCTATCTTGCCTGCAGAGCCTGAGCCAATGACTACCAGATTGGGCCTCACACAAAAGGCAGCCAGGGGTGACCAGGTGAGGCATTTTTTCAGCTGAGGTATGTGTCCCCCAGACTACCCAAAGGGTTGGGGTGCTCACCGGGGAGCTGGAATGCCTGTTTTCAAGGCCCCACTCTGCATGAGTTGGAGCAGGGGTTTGATATTCTGAAGCATGGCTCCTTCCATCTTTCCCACTGAAGCCGTTCTACTGTGTAGTAAATAACTGACTACTCACTGGAGCAGTGTGAGGGAGGGTGAATGACTTGATGGCCCAGTGGTTCAGGCACTCTCATGGGAAAGCCAGGTCCCAGTCCCTGCTCGATGAAGTGTGGTGAGGCTGAAGAAGCCCCAGATCAGGATATCCCATAGCCCAGTGGCAAGGGACTCACCGAGGAGAGACAGCCCTGTTCAAATCCTTTCACCCTCATCGGGGCAGAGGTAGGCATTGAACCCTCGTCTCCCATGTCCTGGGAGACGAGGCGAAAAGTTGTAAGAGAAGCACCTCCTTCTCCCCCAGAATTTTGAAAGGGGTCTGATCCAGTGGCTGTGCTCTGAGCATGCCTACTAACTGGGCCCTGCAGGCAAGGCAGGTGGTGGGGCATCTGCCTTCTCTTGGTTTGTGGATCACTCTGGGGTTTGGGTGGAAGATGGGTGCCCAGATGCCTAGGGAGGCTGCAGTGTGCAGGCCCAGCGGCAGGAAGTTAGGTGTCAAGGGAACTTCCACCGCGGAAGTGTAGACACCTGTGGGGTTGGGTAGCCACTGGACAGAGAGTTTGTGAATTGCAATGGTGCCCATGTTCACTAAACCTAGGATTTAGTATCTAAGTAGCTTTGTGGGTCTGGACTGTAGTAGCTAATGCGTTGCAGTGCCAATGCACTGAGTGATGAGAATCCAGTCTCCTGCACCGGAACTGAGTGTGTGAACCACTTGATCACTGGGTGGGAGGCTTTTCTAGCTGTATTTCAGGCAGGGCCCAATTTCTTAAGCAGCCTTTGAAAACACCTCAGGTAAGACAGGCTGAGGGACTCCTGGTCTGAGGATCTTGTTACACTGCAGGTGCTTGGTGTATGCCCACCATCAGGAGTTTAGGTGCCATGGGACATAGGCACCTACAGGGCTAGGCAGCAGCTGAGCAGGGGTTTTGAGGATTGACACTTTGGATGTAGAGGCAGGTAGGCACCTACATCTCTTTGTGGATCTAGTCTGAGCAAGGCAGAGTACCTAGCACCCAAGGAGGGAATCTAGCCCTATACTTTAATAATAGACCTAAACCAAAAAAAGGAAAGAGGAGGGAATTAAGGTTTTGCAAAAGGGAAAGGATAAAATTGCACCTGCAGGAAAAGAAAGTTTCTTTTCAAGCTTCAGCCAGGGGTTAAAGGAAGTAAGTGAAAACAGCAGAAAGCAAGAACCTCTGAGTGCCCCTTTAAAGACATGCCTCTCTGGTGTTCATCAGCTGATGCAGATCAGGGAGCATGAAACCCATTGTGTAAGGGATCATTTCATAGCAGCTCAGATCCACCTATTTGGGCCTTTCTGATCGGGGTGAATTCCTGGAGTTGAAAGGCTGGACTCCACAGATCTTGCAGTCCAAATAGTTCTGGGAGTAAGGGACATTTATTAAGCTGGAGGCGTGAGTCCAAAAATGCTTCTTAAGCAAAGGTAGATTCACAGTTATTAATCAGCCCTCAGTCTTTTCCCAGCAGAACTATAGCGTGATGGAGAGGTATAGCCAAGGTGTGGTCATTTAAAAGCACAGCTGTCATCACTACAGGGACTGACACCCAACTCCCATGTCTCCAGATTCCGCCATCACAGAAATAGCTCCTGATCAAAACAAATATTCTGGATCACAGAGAGACAGAAGGAGATGGAAATACGTGATTTTGTAAGTGGCAGTGTCCACCTCTATATAGAATATAAAGAAGAGCACAGGGCCAGATTCTCAGCTGGTGCACACTGGCATTATTCCTTCAAAGTCAATGTCACTTTACATCATCCGAGGTTCTATCCCATGGACATAATTTGGGTCCTAAAGTTAGGCACTTACACCCATATTTCTGTCCCAAAATAACTGCGTGTAATTGCCTCATTTATAAATGTTGGTGCCTACATTTGAAAATGTTGACCCAACAGCTAACATACAGATGATACTGTCTGGACCCCCAGTCACAAATGCTGGGTGAGAAGCTATAGGTCACTCTTTGGTCGAGCTGGCTGGGTCTTCTCCATCATAATTTAGAAAAGCTGGATGAGCACAAATCCATGGGGCCGGATATCCTGCATCCAAGGGTGCTAAAGGAGTCGGCGGATATGATTGCAGAGCCATTGCCCATTATCTTTGAAAACTCATAGTGATCAGGGGAGGTCCCAGATGACTGGACAAAGGCTAATAAAGTGCCCATCTTTAAAAAAGGGAAGGAGGAGGATCCGGAGAACTACAGGCCAGTCAGCCTCACCTCAGTCCTTGGAAAAATCATGGAGCAGGTCCTCAAGGAATTAATTCTGAAGCACTTAGAGGAGAGGAAAGTGATCAGGAACAGTCAGCATGGATTCACCAAGGGTAAGTCATGCCTGACTAACCTAATTGCCTTCTATGAGGAGATAACTGGGTATGTGGAT
>NC_133793.1:13216691-13260738 GCF_003597395.2 Chelonoidis abingdonii
GCAACAAAAATGATTAGGGGGCTGGAGCACATGACTTATGAGGAGAGGCTGAGGGAACTGGGATTGTTTAGTCTGCAGAAGAGAAGAATGAGGGGGGATTTGATAGCTGCTTTCAACTTCCTGAAAGGGGGTTCCAAAGAGGATGGATCTAGACTGTTCAGTGGTACCAGATGACAGAACGGAGAATAATGGTCTCAAGTTGCAGTGGGGGAGGTTTAGGTTGGATATTAGGAAAACCTTTTTCACTCAGAGAGTGGTGAAGCACTGGAATGGGTTCCCTAGGGAGGTGGTGGAATCTTCTTCCTTAGATGTTTTTAAGGTCAGGCTTGACAAAGCCCTGGCTGGGATGATTTAGTTGGGGATTGGTCCTGCTTTGAGCAGGAGGTTGGACTAGATACCTCCTGAGGTCCCTTCCAACCCTGATATTCTATGATTCTATGATAATCTTTGACAGAAAATGTGGTTTCTGCAAAATCAACATTTTCCATAAGAAAATGCTCATTTTTCTGATTTTCCATTAGGAAAACAGGAACAAACTATTTCCATTTAGAGTGGGTTAATATTAATCTGCATCAGCTGAGTGGTCATGGTGCCTCATGGAAATAGTAGTTCAGGGGTCTCATGCACACATGCTGCCCTACGTGCTGGACTATATCTCTCAGAATGCACTGTGGTCTCCCCTGCAGCTTATAGGCCCCAGTGCCTCATGGGAGGATGGGGACATGCACCCAAACTACAACTCCCATGAGGCTATGCAAAAATCTCCAGGTGACAGAGTACAATGTTGAACTGAGCCAAAAAACGAACCAAAAGAAAAGCATTTACGATTTCTGTTCTAAAACAAAGGAGGTGCCTGTTGTTGACACTACATCCCACCTTGCTATCTGACAGCCTGACATGCTGAGTGCAGCACACATTGCTGCCCAGCAAGCAGCAAGTACCATCCTAAACGGCACCCTCTGGCAGCTCCTCACTACTCCCACTGTGTCTATTTACATATGTGGCAACCTGGGCTTTGCTTTGTTTTTAGCATATTTATTCAATCTCTGTTTTAATTGCTATTCAGGGAAATGAGGCATAATGAGGACAGGTACTCTGCAAACTCCCTCCCATCATAGCTCTGCCAATACACCCCAGTTTCAACCCACTATGCCCCTTGAGATGCAAGTCCTGCTCTCTGTCAATGTACTGAAGTCACGATTTGCAGCAACCTCTGCTGTGGTTCTCCCTGGTCTCCCCACTCAACTCAACCCCACCCCAGCTTGTCCCTCAGTCCCAACAGACTTCACAGACAGGCAGGTTTCCTGATCCCCGGTCTGAATTGTTCCTCATGACTTCCATCCATTACCTCTAGCGATACTTCTTGGCCGCAGTCTAGATAGTTCTTCTTCCTCCTTGGTACCTATACTCTGAGATCATTATTATACCACCTCTGGTCACGGTTAACCATACTGAAACTAGACCTCACCATATCCCAGTACTGGACATCAGACGCTTACCCACCTAGGTAAGCTGAGGGTCCCCATCAGCTCCAAACCAAGGCGACATGCTCCACACTGAGTCAAAAAGTCACCCCATCTAGGATCTGGCTTCATTATCAAAAATATGATGCTAGAACAACACTACAGGAACCCCCTGATTAAGATCAAGCCCAGGGCTCCCTTCTCCCAAGCTACACCCATAACATTCATCCAAACCTCAGCCACTGGCCTCCTCCCACTAGCCTTATATGCTGGGTGGAGGCCAATGAACTGCAGCTTTCCCAGTGAGTAAGCATCAATTAACCTGCAGCTCCCAGCACTGTTCATCGATTTCAAGGCTAGAAGCGATCGTCTAGTCTGACCTCCAGTCTTCCAAGCCAGGCTGACAGGGCGGGGTAGCAAGAGAATCCAGGTTAATCGTTGTCTATTTGTATTTCATCAGTTAGCCTCGTAGAAAACAACCCATCGCAGTGACCACTAGGCAGATTCAGGTACCTCCACTCCCACGGAAATAAGGTGTAGCTTCTTAATGGTGAGAATAATTAACCCCTGGAACAATTTACCAAGGGTCATGGTGGAGTCTCCATCACCGACAATTTTTAAATCCAAAATTGCATGTTTATCTAAAAGATGTCCTATAGGATTTGGGGCAGGACCCTGGCCTGAGTTACACAAGGGGGCAGATTAGATGGTCACAATGGTCCCTTCTGACCTTGGAATCTATGAATCTATGGCTAAAGCAGGTTCAGCTCTGGCCAGGAGCACAGCTGAATGCACCTGTCACCCCCAGTAAATACTGACCTTCTGCAGGGAGACATTTCCTGGGTGATATTACCTGGAAGTGATGACATTGTTTAGCACTAGCTTTGTGGGACTCAGAGGTACAGCCCTGTGTGTGTACGAGCTAGCGGTTAAGGCCGTGGTTTGGGTCTCAGGAGACCTGAGTTTTAGGCTTCCCTCTAGTACTGCCTAATCTTTGGTAAGTCACTTCACCTTCTTTTCTCTTTATCTGCTGTATCCATTTAGACTGTGAGCTGCCTGGGGCAGGGAGTCTATCTCAGCAGTTCTCAAACTGTGGGTCAGGGCCCCAAGCGGGTCGCGATCCTGTTTTAATGGGGTCGTCAGGGCTGGCGTTAGACTTACTGGGGCCCAGGGCTGAAGCTGAAGTCCAACCCCCACTGCCTGGGGTTGAAGTCCAAGGTGGGGCTTGGCCCCCACACCCTAGGATGTCAGGGCTTGGGCAGGCTCAGGCTTTGGTACCCCTGCCTGGGGTCATGTAATAAAGGGGGCCATGGTGTAATGAAGTTTGAGAACCCCAATATATTATTAGGTGCGTGTACAACTCTCTGCACAATGGGACCCAGATCTCAAGTGGAGTCTGTAGAATTCTACTGTAACCTAAGTAACAGTGATGTCACACATCCCATTGCTGTCTATAGCGTTATAAAGGGACCCAAACAGGCCGAGAGGCATACAGAAAAACCACCCCGAAAGCTTTCACAACCCTCCCTATGAAGCAGGGGCGGACAAACCTTTTGGGCAAGGGCCACATTTGGGTGGGGAAATTGTATGCAGGGCCGGGGCAGGGGGTTGGGGTGCGGGAAGGAGTGCGGGGTGTGGGAGGGGGTGCGGTGTGCAGGAAGGGACTTAGAGCAAGGGATTGGGGCAGAGGAGGGGTGCAAGGTGTATGAGGGGGCTCAGGGAAGGGGTTTGGGGTGCAGGAGGGACGCGGACTGTGGGAGGGGGCTCAGGGCAATGGGTTAGGGTGCACAGGAGTGCAGGGTGTAGCAGTGGGCTCAGGGCAGGGGGTTGGGGCGCAGAAGGGGTGTGGACTGTGGGAGGGGCCTCAGGGCAGGGGGTTGGGGTGCACAGGAGTGCAGGGTGCAGCACGGAGCTCAGGGCAGGGGGTTGGGGTTCACAGGAGTGCAGGGTGCAGCAGGGAGTTCAAGACAGGGGGTTGGGGTGCGCAGGAGTACAGGGTGTGGCAGGGGGCTCAGGCAGGGGGTTGGGGTGCAGGAGGGGGTTGGAGTGTACAAGGGGGCTCAGGGCAGGGGGTTGGGGTGCAGAAGGGGTGCGAGGTGCAGGCAGGGAGCTTAGGGCAAAGAGTTGAGGGGTGGGGTACAGGAAGAGTTCAGGCTCCAGCCCAGCGCCGCTTACCTGAAGGGGAAGGTGGGGGGGCAGAAGACTCCAAGTGCGCTGCCCTTGCCGTGCCTCCAGGTACCTCTCCCGAAGCTCCCATTGGCCGCGGTTCCCTGTTCCCGGCTAATGGGAGCTGTGGGGGACGGTACCTGGAGGCCAGGGCAACACATGGAGCCCTCTGCCCCTCCGCCTGGGGGCCGTTTCTGAGCCATGAGGGACCTGACCTGGCCCGCGGGCCGTAGTTTGCCCATCCCTGCTATACAGCATTTTGATGAGCGATAAAAATGCCAGTCAGATATTAAGGTCCAGCCTGGAGAAGGAAGCTAATTCATTGCCCTAGAGATGGTCATAAAATATTAATAGTGAGTTTAAAAAAACGGGAGCACTAGACTGCAGTTAAATATATCCCTGTTAAGTAAGGGGCTGGCCACTGCTGGCCTCTGACAGAGGGCCAGTGAAATGCATATTTTCTTTAAGAATCATTAACTCTCATACCAATGTTAATGGCTCTGGTGCTGTATGTCTCATCTTCTCCGCACGCTGTTAGGTGTCGTGCTGGCACCTGGCTTCATGCGACATTAGCAGAACAAGACTCCTTAACCAATGGAGAGCAGAAATTTAGGTCATACTAGTCCAGTGGTTCTCAAACTTTTGTACTGGTGACCCCTTTCACATAACAAGCCTCAGAGTGCTTCCCCACTTATAAATTAAAAACACTTTTTAAATATATTTAACACCATTATAAATGCTGGAGGCAAAGTGGGATTTGAGGTGGAGGCTGACAGCTCGTGTCCCCCCATATAATAACATTGCAACCCCCTGAGGGGTCCTGACCCCCATGTTTGAGAACCCCTGTATTAGTCTCTCCTCCCCCAACCTACACTTACTGAGTGAAATTATAGAACCAGATTCTGTGGCTCAGACGTCATCAGTGCATGGCTTTGCTGCTCTGGGGACTACTCTGTGTGGAGAAAGGGGTGACAAGTGAAAATGAGCAGAGTGGTCTCCTTTCTTCTTTCTTGTTGGCTGTACGGACTCCCTGATGCATCCCAGCACAGTTCAGTAGCACTCTTCAGGAGAGACTCGGCAAATGCAGCACTCTCTGCTGCTCCAGTCCAGAGCTACACACATACGGCTCTGCCAATGGACTTCTCATGATCTCTGGCACTCCCCTGGTATTCCAAATCCTGGGATCCACACACAGCTTCCTTGAGGCAGTTCTCCTGAGCTCTGGCACTTTGTGATCCTAACAGCATCCCGATGCAAGAGGGTAAGGGGCTTGCTGGAAGCTGGTACCTAGTTTCAGCTGTCCTGCCCAGTTCAGTGTGCCCCAGCTCACTAATGTCATAACCTGTGTATAAAAGGTGTCATGTGAGCAGCTGTCAATAGAAAGCTAACATCATACTGATCATTAATGTCTTTGTGTGGTGCAGCTATGGAGGACACATTCCAAATTACAACGATATTGGGAATTATGTTCTTAAAATGTGTCTGCCAGATAGGGCTGAAGTTACCCTGCCCTAGACAATGGAATGCGGTTCTGTCACCTTGAAGGTATTTCCAAGGTACATTAAGAGATGATACAATTTATATAAAAAGTAAACAGAACTATCAAGCCAGCAAGGGGAGGCGATAACCACTTGGCATCGTGGCACAGGGAGGAGATTGCAGGAAACTGATCAGTTTGCCTTTTAGCAAACACCAGCAGGAGGGGAAAAACAGCATGGAACTTCCTTCAGCAGGAGACTCCATGTTTCCTTCCTCCCAGCTTGAAAGAACTTTACTTTGGTGGTGACCTTCAGAAAACCCCATTTCAAAGGTTCACTGGACTATAAAGAGAGGACCAAAACCCCCAGGGGTCTTTCACTTAAGAAGAGAAAAGAACCAAGTGTATTGGACTTTTTGGAAGATCCTGACAAGAAGGGTGGGCAGTCATCTTGCTGGAAGGTAGAACTACCTCAAACAAATGCGGTGGCGTCTTGTGTTAAGTCTTAGCCACTAGAAAGCATTTTTCACTTTTCGTTGCTTGGACCCAATTCTAACTCTAGCCTTTATATTTGAACTCACAATCTTTTGTTAATAAACTTGTTTTGCTTTTAACTGAAACCAACCCAGTGCTGTGATTGATTTAAAGGGATTGTTAACCCCAGTTAAAGGGATAGGCTGTGCCTCTTGTCTCTTTAGAGGAGCCAACGAACCTTATTAATCCTCTGAATAGCCCAGGAAAGGGCTGGACAGCGTGGCGCACGCAGTCTGGAGAAAATTCAGAAATGGGATCACCCCGCATAAGGTAACTGGGCGACAGAGACGAGAGCGGGCCTGGTGTGTTGTGAGCAGGCTGCTGGAATCAGAGTTGATAAGACTGAGCTGCCGAACGCACAGACACTCGTTGCATGTGGACAGGAAGTGTCCAGACAAGGGAGCTACAGCAGCAGAGCAGTTTAAGACACTCTGGGTTTACAAGGCAAGGATGACATAACCCCTCACTGGTCTGGACTGCACTGTGGAAAGTGTCACACTCTGCTATTACAGCCTTGCACAACCCTGTCAATGCATGTCCCTTGACCTCTGGCACTCCCAGGCCTGGCCTTCCTACCCACAGCTCTGCCGATGCACTTGAATCATGACTTGCAGCAACCCTTGCTCCACTAGTCCTTGGCCCTCCTACCTAGTACTGCCAATGCCCCTCATCTTGATGTCAGCTGGGGAGTGGTGTGAGCCTCATCGCTTGGGATGCTTAGACAAGGCGAGATAAAGGTTGCTTACTTCTCAGTGCGGGCACTCTCCTAGGGCTTGACCATTCCTAGCCACATGTGCCTCCACTTGTGCTGGAACCCTACAACCATGGGTGCTACCCAGTGACTGGCAGGATCAGATCCTCAGAGGGGTGGAGGTGTTTGCCCACAACCTTATTCATGGAAGGAGTGTTCTGTCATGGGGGCTGAGCTCATTATATTCCCAACATACTAACTAGCACTGAGGATAGAATGATAAGGCCCCGTCTAATATGGCCCCGCACTGATGATAATATGGTGCTGCTTCCCTAGATATTGACTGGCACCGATGAAAATATGCTGAGGCTCCTCCTGGATCTTGACTGCAGTAGGTGCTAATGGCAGAGCTTGCTGGGATATTGAACTGGTCACTCTTGAACGGTGTGTCCTGTTGTGCTGATTTAGATGGAACAGCAACTGCATTGTCAAGGGCTACCACCGCCACCGCTCATCTTCGACTGTGTCTTGTGCAGAATGTGTAGGAGAAAATGGAACACAGCTGAGAAATTGTTTCCTCTTTTTTTCCACACTGCCCCCTTTCTGCCCGTGTTATTTCCCCATGTGGGGATTAAAACCTCCCCCTGCGTGATGTGACAACGTTTTCCTCATGACAACAATGCAATTAAGTTAATAGGCAATGACTGTGACCACCTGGAAGGGTTAACGCCAAGATCTGTATTATGGCGCCCCTAGTGGCCCCAACAACAATCAGGGCCCATTGTGCTAGGGGCTGCACGTACCAATCTGGAGAGACATCCATGCTTAAAAGAACTAAGTAGGGAAGTAGAGATGAACCTATGACTTGGGAAAACTGGTTTCAATTCCCTGGTTTGCCGTAGGCCTGTAAGGGTGTACGATAAGATCTCCGACGGTTAGCACAGGGCTATCTGAGGTCAGCTGTTGTCTCAAGGAGCTTTTTTCAAGACCTCTTCTTTCTGTGCACAGTTGAGCCAATTCTTGTCTTGTCCCCTTTAAAGAATATGAATCCAAAATACGAGAAATAGCCAAGTTCCAATCTCATTTCAGCTCTGTATATCCCGTCTGTATATTGTATCCAACAACACCCCCTGCAGATCCTCAGGGGACACACAGGCCTGAAAGCTTAATTAAAAAGCAGAAACTAGTGTTTTCATTCTAGCTTGATATAATGACTCCTCACCCCCCTCTGTTGACAATTTTTATGCAAGCTCCTACTGTGTCTGTGGAATTGCTAATTTAAAGGATGGTGCGGATTTGTGCAATGCAGGGCCTGCGTCAGCACAGCTGAGCATCCGGAGAATGAAACTGCAGTCACTGATCACTTTTGTTAACAACTTTTTCCAACCCCTCCCTCTCCTGCTTAAAAAAAACACTGGAGGGACTTTTGTCAGGAATTGGACAGCAGTAGGGGAGCTGTTAAACTGACGCACCGACAGGCAAGTCTAATGTTCTGCTTATGGCTAAATCATGATGGAGTTTGGAGTAATAGGAGAGTCAGCACAGGCTTCAAATGGAGATGGCTCCCTTGGAAAGGGGCAGGGTTGGGAAAGAAGAGGTGTTTTGAAATGGTAATTGACAAGAAACAAATGCATCTGCAGCTGTGGGCTAGTGGACTGAGAATGGGACCCGGGAGAGTTTGGAAACTACTTTTCACGTTAACACATTTTAGAAGCTTGAGCAAACCACAAAGCCAACACTTTCCTATGTGCATGTCTAAAAGCTGGGTGCCTAAATAAGTGGCCTGACTTTCAGAGGCACTTTATCGCTGATTGAGGATCCTCGGCACGCATAATGATCAAACCATTCATTTAAGTGCCTAATTATGAATGTAAGTGTCTAACTTTGGGAACCTACTTTTGAAAAACGTAACCACTTGGTGCCTCAGTTTCTCCATTTATAAAGCAGGGATAACAGTGCTCTCCCTCCTTTGTAAAGAGCCTTAAGATCAGTAGATCAACAGTTCTGTACCCGTGTGTTGGAAGGTGTAAGCAGGAGGCAAACCGTGAAAGGTTTGATGGTTCAGGTCAGATAGGTGGTCCCAGTTGTTGATGCTTAAATGAACTATCTGGTTCTCTTGGGTTAAAAGGTGGGTTATATCTTATGAAAACAGATGCTTTCATGAGATGGCCGACACTTCCTTGCTGGGTCTCTCTTGAACATAGAGAAACACAGAAACATAGAGGCTGGGGGCAGAAATGAATAAAGAGAGTGGGGAGCCTCAGACCCTCCACCTGCCTGGGTGGCATGCCCCAGCAGGCAGGGACATGGGCTGGGGGCTGCTCTTGGGCCCCTCAACCCACTGCTCTGGCTTCTGCGCTGCTGCTGGTGGTGGCACTGCCTTCAGAGCTGGCAGCCAGAGAGCCAGCAGCGGAAAAGTTACATAATGTTTGACCTTTGCACTGGGAAAGGTGGCTACAGGGGGGCCAGTGTTGTCCCTGTTGGACTTTAACAACAGCAGCTCCAGCCATCTCAACAAACCTCTTCTCTTTTCCCCCAAAAGGACAATTGGTGCCATCTTTGATACTATCTAAGAGACTGTCGGACAAGGACAGGTCTTCTGCAGCTGCACCAGTGAATTTTTCACACCCCGGAGCTATGTAGTGATACTGATGTAAGTTTGTAGTGTAGACCTGGCCTCAGAGACTTTTTCCTGCTAAAAATTCTCTTAACAAAAAGGAACAAGGGATGTTGTTAAAATGGAAGTGTTACTTAATACTTTCCTGTTCAAATGCTTTAACTGTTTTTCCTTCTTTCCTATATCTTTAATAAAAGGTTAAAAGGATATTTAATGGGGTGTTTGCCATGGCCCTCAGCAGCCTGAGGTCTCTTAATACCATGCCCTGAACCTTGTTTTGAATCGTATAGTGTTAACACCTTTGACTTTTTGGGCCCATACAATCCGCCTAAATGAATATAACAGGCAATATCTTAAATCCTTCTTAAACCCTAAGTGGAACTTAAGCGATGGATAGTTCGTGCTTTGATTCTCTACTTAGGGGTGAATTTCACCTATTCTGACCATTTCAGAGCTTTGAGAAAGGCCCAGTTTGAGACTGAAGCTAACAATGGGTTAAAGTTCATAGGGGGATTATTTTATAATTAAGATTCCCTCTACCTACTTAGAGCTACAGATAGGCCTGAACTGGAGCTATGAGGAGATTTGGACTCAGATCTGAATTTTATTGCTGGTTCCTGTGGACCCAACAAAAACCATGGATCTGAACACTTCCAAGCTATGGGAAAGGCCAGACCCAGCTCAGACCTTCACTGCTAGGCTCATCTCTATGTAGAATAGTGGTTTGGTCCTCCAAAGCTGGAAAAGGGGATCTGTCCCTTTAATGTGAAGAGTGGAAATGATGGAGACACTCTGCAGTGTGGTTTTCAATGGTTTCTCTGTTACAGAGCGCATAAGAGTCCCAGGCATTTGACCTCAAGGAGCAAGTGTGAAGACATGCAATGAGTGGCATTAGGTGCCTGTGGACAGTGATGCAAAGAAGAAGCCAACACAAAGCAGGTTGATGCATTATCATCTTGACTACAGCAAACCCAGCCCCTGATGGATTCTTACCATAAAACTACCGTAGGGGTTGACTCAAACAGCTGTGTCTCCTAGCGAATGGAAGAGGAGCAGGGACAGGGGCTTGATGAGCGCCTCCAGGGCTCCCAATCACGCCGTGGAGCCAGGACTTTGAAGGAACACTGCTCCAGCAATTTGTACACCTCCTAGAAGCACTGCCATTCCAGCAACCCTCCTACGATACAACCTCCTGGGACCAGCGACTCCAATCTGAGGTCTGATGGTGCAGCAGGCAGCGCAGTGAAATATTATTGAACTCTGTGGTACATGCCACCTCCAAATAGCTTATTCATTAAAACAGCCTCCCTGTTAAATATAGTGAAAGGCGCCGCTGTGCATCTCGCATCGCCGAGGAACCCCAATGAGCTAACGATGTCACTTCGCTGCTTGGCATTGGGAAACTAACAAATGGCACTGGCTAGTTGACAATTTTGCTTTAATGACTTTTATTAGCTTTGCAGTGCTCTTCAGCAGTGGCAAACCCCTAACTCCTCTGGGAATCCAAATGAGGCCTCCATGTGTAACAGAGAACAGTCGCCCTGATCCCAAACCTGCTGGGTGACTGTCAGAGAGGGACAGCGAGGTAGTGCCTGAGCAGTGGAGTGAGTAAGGTACTTCTTTACCCCACCCATGGGGTGCACCTCTGAACTCCAGGTCTGCATTGACTGAGGACAGCAACTGTGAGTGGGGTGCAGAGAAGGGTCGGGCACATGAAAGGCACTTTTGGGTGCCTGGACTTAAGAATCTGAGGGGAAAATGACACTGCCCAATCGACTTGGGGGTGAGTCTTTTACTCACATTTTATGTTTATGAACCCTCTTTGAGGTGTTTTCCCAAATTAACGCCCAGTTACTTTATTAAAAGTTTCTTTTCTACACAGATTCGGCTTGCGAGTGGGGAAGTATTGTCTCTCAGAGGCGCCCAGGGGCAGTGTGTAAATTTTCCAGCTAATTGTTGAGACAAAGTGGTTGTGAGAGAAAGTTAGTTTTGACTAATTTCCTGAAGTGGAAAAAAAGTTTAAAAATGGTTTTGAAATTGTTGAAAAGTCCCATTTTGACATTTCCTAAAGGAAAAATTTTGGTTTGGGGTTTGCAATGTCTTTTCATTTATTTAATTTATTTAATTCGTGTATTTAATTTATACTGAAAAGAGATTAAAAAAGAGAAATCAAGGTGGAAACGGAAACAAAACTTTTCAAAATATTTTGATTAGTCCGTACCACTATTCTTTTTCCAGCATGCCAGTTTGTGAAACTTTTAGATTTTGATATTTTGTCCCAATTTGAGATGGGAAAATGTTCTGAAATCTCCAAAATTCCCACCATTCCCACCCAGCCCTCCTCCTAATCTGCAATGCATTTTCCTCACAGTACACCTGTGAGGTAAGGAAGCATTGTTGTCCCCACGGTGCAGATGGGGAACTGAGAGACTTGCCCGTGGTCACACATGAAATCTTTAGCAGAGCTGGGTCATGAACCCACAGCTCACAGGAGCGCCATAACCACGGGCACATGCATCCTTCTCTAGGCAGGTTGTGCTATAATTACCCATTTCGGGGTTTTTTCCACCATCTGCTGAAGCAGTCGGTGCATTCACAGATGGGCTATTGAACTAGATGGACCGTCAGTCTTATCCAGTCTGGCAACGGTGATATATTTCAGGCTATTGTGAGCTCCCTGGAGCATTGTGGGAAATTCTTTAGCACTTTCAGACAACTCCAGTCTCCAGAATCTTCTCGCTGTTTCACAGCCCCAGTCAAACACTAATAACTATATAAGGGGGAAAGCCTGAGCGCTGGTGATGCTTTGGCTAGGTCTCAGGTTTCAGGCACATTAATTACAGGAATTCCAATAAAAGTCCTGTCCATGTGCCACTTTCCATAATAACCAATGAATCCGCTCAACGGCCATGCTGCCACGCTGCATACCAAATGCATTCATTATCATAGGGCACTTTATATCCAGTGTCACCAAAGTTTTTGTGAAGCTGTTAATTGCTGGGAGGAATCAGGCTATTTCAAGCGCTTTGTTCCATCAAACGAAGAAAAATAAGCGAAGGGAGGTTTTTAAATAAGAAAAAAAAAAAAGTCCTCCAGGGACATTTGGCAAATTAAATGTCACTCACCCCTCTCCCATGCATATGGGATTGTGAATTATTTATTATTTGCAATAGGGTAGTTCCTACAGGCGCCAGCCAAGAGCAGAACCCCATTGTACTCGGCACTGGGCTAACATATAGCAGGAGACAGTCTGTGCCCTTGAATAGCACGCAAGTGGTGGGAAAGGCAGTGTTATTGTTATCCCATTTTACAAATGGGGAAATAGAGGCACAGAAAGATTTGGTGTCTGCCCCAGCATCAGAGAGGAAATCTGTGGCAACGGCGGAATTCAACCATAATCTGCTGAGTTCCAGTTTCGCGCCTTGAGCGTAAGACCATTCTTCCCCCTAAACTTGTATGAGTAGCAAAACACTGGCTAAGTTTTGCTCAGTTACACTGGTGTAAATCCAATTGACTCCTGGAATAACTCCTGATTTTCACCAGTGCAAGTCTGAGCAGAATCTGCTCCCATTTCTTTCCTTGTCAGTTAAGCCCCATGCACACCTATGACACTACAAAAGTAATTGAGACGTATCAGGTGTCTGGCACCTAATGGTACTTGTTTTGGCCTTTTCCTGGCGGTTACCTATCGGGAAGATTTAGTGAGTGATAAAGGGTACCTCACTCCCACTCATTTGGGTGCTTCTGAAAAAAGCTGCTAGATGTCCAGCCTCATCATTAGGTGCCCACATACCTTGGTTCCTCTGTGGTGCAGTTCCCCAGCGGGAGCTAATGGCACCGCCCTACCTCACAGGGGGGCCAGGAGGACAAATACCTCAGGGACTGTCAGGTGCTCAGATAGGGCAAGGGGGCCCCATGGAGGGTGTTCCTCCCCTTCTGACTCTGGGGGTGGGTTCTGCTAATGGGAGCAGCCGGCTGCAGTCCTGAGCCATTCTGTGACTAGTACTTAGCAGAGCCGTGCCTAGGGGCCAGCTGTGAGGAGCTAGACACAAGGGACGAGATCCACAATGTGATTTAAGCACCTAAATGCTACTTTTTGGGGCCTATATCCCAAATTTAGATCCTCAAAACCCCAGCTCAGCTGCCACTGAACCCTGTAAAGTCCCTGGGTACTGCAATTTCTTCTGGTAAAGTCCCGTTGGTGCCTAAAAATCTGCCAGGGAGCACTTCACAGATGCCTCGATCTGAGCACCCGGGCAATCTAGCTCACACCTGAGCCTACTTGGCATCCACAGAACAGGTCTGTCTTGCCTGTGGGGCCCAATCCACTAGGCACTGTCTACTGGATCGGGTGCCACACCAAACAACATGGAAGCAGGCCGTAGTGGTTGTGTCCCCGCTCCATTATGTTTTAGGCAATGTTAAGGCAGTCACTGAGGATGCAAGAGAACCTTGGTTCGATTCCCTCCTCTGCCTGAGGTGAGAAGCTATCTGACCACGGCTCGGCTTGGGCAGTGCCCTAACTTTTGGTATCTGGGATATTCTGGGAAGGGGTCTGTCGGTTTCTTCACTTGAGGCTGTCCCATCGTGTATAACCAACGCAATGCGTGTTGGAACAAGGATTCCCCCAGCCCGGCTGAGTGGGGAAGGGGTTATCACCATCTCCTCCTCTGCATTTTTTGTGGGGAGGGGCTTAGGTGTCAAACTCCAGGAGAGGGTTCACAGCCCAATCAGAGAGAGATGCCTGGATTTAGGTGCCTAAGCCCCACCCCACTCCTCGGCATTTCCAATTGGCTAGCTTAGGTAGCTCCTTGATCACCATGCTGGGCAGGGCTGGCACTTCCATTTAGGCGACCGTCAGGATTTGAGAGGGCGGCATTTTGCGGCCCTCGGCAGCAATTCGGTGGTGGGGGGTCCTTCCGCGCTCCAGGTCTTCGGTGGCAATTCTGCGGCAGGTCCTTCACTCGCTCCGGACCCGCCACCAAAGTGCGCCAAGGACCGGGAGCGCGGAAGGACCCCCTCGCCGCAGAATTGCCACCAACGACCAGGAGCACGGAAGGACCCCTGCCTAGGGCGCCAAAAACCCTGGTGCCACTCCTGATGCTGGGTTTTGTAAATCCTGGCTGCCTAAGTCGCTCCGTGCAGTGTAGGGGTAGCCTGGGTGCCAGCCTTGGGCTGTGGCTACTGCTGGGCAGCAAGGTACCTACATCCCATTTGTGGATCTGTTGTGCCCCACAGCCTTCGTGCCAAAGGCTTTGGGATGCAATCGCTTGTGATAGTAATTACACACGTGCCTTCCTCTGTAAAGGGAAAAAATATGGTTCCCAAAGCTGTTTCTCCAGAGGACAAGTGGTAGCTTTAGTTGTTACTAGGTCACACTGACAATCTCAGGTCTAACTCATCTGTATTATTCACCCAACAGTCTTTTTATCCAGCCAACTGATTTTATTTCCATTTTTACATCCTTTTTATCTTCTCGTGACCAGCTGTGAAATACCCACGTACTGTTTTTTTGGTTGCTTCTCGCCGGAGGGATGGGAAATCTAGGTTATGCTTTGCAATAAGTGCCTGATCAATCATTGTTAATTTCTTTTGGCATTTTCCATAATAACACAAATCATAATGAATTAATTTGGTTTTACTGGAGAGAGAATATGCAATTACGTAGGAATTCCATTGTGATTTAACATCACATTTTGTCATTGTTTAAAGTGATCTATCTATCTATCTATCTAAATTTTTAGGCCAGTATCATAAATGTCAAATGTTTTCAAATATTTATTATCTTTTACAAGTTCTAAATATTTTAGTAAACATTTCAGAATTAAGTTGTTGAAAAAGAAAGAAAGAATCTTACAGTATCAGGCAGGATATGATAATAATTTGGTTTTCCCCTTCACAAAACTGCCTTTTTATAGCTTTTGGGGAATTAAATAAAATAAAAAGAAATTAATTAGCTGATAAATTGAAACTGCTTCTTTTTTATGAGGTAATAACAGTATCCTGGGTGAGATAAACTTTATAGGTATAAAGTCACAATGTTTATTAGCCCAAGGTACATTTATACTGGGTTAATAGGAAGCATCATCCACTTATAATTATGATACTGCAAAATCTAATGACTAAGAAACATCTTCCGCTGAGGTAAATAGGCCTTGCTCCATTGATGTCCATGGAGCTATACTGATTTTTACGCGTTGAGGATCTGCCCTGTGGTTTGGGTTAAAATAATGTTTATTTTTAGTGGGCTGACATGAGGAGGCGTGAGGCAGCCATAATCTGGACAGTGATTACGGTGGATCGTAATAGTAGAGGGTGTTCCCCAGCTATGGCGGATTGTCGTCCCAGGTCTGGAATACTTGATCTGTGTGTGCAGAGCAGCTGGGATTTTGCTATCCCCAAACATATGCTTTATCTGCAGTCCTCACTCTTCTCTTTTGTCTCCGGACGGTTTGTAGGTTCTGAAAGGGCCAGTGGTTTTTCGGGATTTTACAAGCTACCCTGGACTCTACTCAGTGTTCGGCTGGGAAATTTCCAAAGAAAATCCAGGGTGAAAGAGGGAGAAGTGCTGGTGATTCAGACGATGGCGCTGTTCCCTCTGAGTTGATATTGAATCCCTCACTCAAGTGTGGTACTAAGGGTCACTGGGGTGTGGAGGCATTGATCTGGGCCTGATTTAAAGTCCATTGAAATCAATGGGAGGCATTTGATCAAGCCCTTGGCGTCCTGGTCTCTTGTGTTCATTCAAGATCCCCTGGTATTTTCACAACAGCACCTTCACCCCACTGCATTTCACTTAGATCACATGTTGTCAGTGCCAGGTCATCCACGTCTTCTGCAGCGCAGCGCCTCCCTTTGTGCAAAACGGGGGCGTTGCTTCCGTCCTGTCTCGGGGGAACAGTGCCACCTAGTGGGTCACAAGCTTACCCCAGCAGAGGCTTTAAATATGTAGCTGATTACCGGCAAGCATGGGTGGCTCTAGGGATTTTGCCGCCCCAAGCATGGCAGGCAGGCTGCCTTCAGTGACTTGCCTGCGGAGGGTCCGCTGGGTCCGGCGGCCTTGGGACCAGCAGACCCTCTGCAGGCAAACCTGCGGGAGGTCCACCAAAGCTGCGGGACCAGCGTAGCACCCCCCATGGCTTGCTGCCCCAAGCACGCGCTTGGCATGCTGGGGCCTGGAGCCGCTCCTGCTGGCAACTCATTGCTAGACTGGGAGACGTACCACCTCTTGGGCTAGTGTTTGCAGGGACAGGCAGTTGCGCACAAAACACTGGCAGGATAGCAAAAGAAATCACTTCACCAACAGGGATCAGTTATGATGAATGCCTGAGCCCGTAGTCTCATAGCTTCCTTTTGGCCTCTCTGGGTCCGTCTACACTGCCACTGAGAGGTGTAATTCCCAGCTCAGGCAGACATAAGTGTACTAGCTCTGATTGAGCTAGGGTGCTAAAAATATCAGAGTAGCCACAGCAGCTTGGGTGGTCGCCCGCATACAATCACATCTGAGAGCCTAGCTACAAACACTATGTGGCCCCTTAGAGGTCGTAGCCAGGTGGTGTAAGTTAGAGTACCCCATGGGCTGCTCTAATTCACACTAGGGCTATCTTAGTGTATGTCTACACTGCAGTCAGAGGTGTGACTGCGGCATGTAGAGACAGACTAGAGCTAGCTTTGATCTAGCCACCTCCAATAACAATAGCAGTAACGGCTTGGGGTAGCTTGGTGGTGGCTTGGGGTAGCTGCTCAGGTACATACCCAAGGTCACAGGTGGGCTTGTGCAGCTTCCCTGCTGTTGTTATTGGTGCTGCTAGATCAAGACTAGCTTGGGTCTGTCTCTACGTGCCACAGCCGCACCTCTGATTGCAGGGTAGCCATGTCCCCAGCCACAGCACGTGAGAGATGCATCACTTAAGTCCCTCTTATGTGTAAGTAATGCACTGGCCTGGTGCTGAGCTTCTTCACGCTCGGGCCTGTGAGGGTTCGCCTACACTGCAGTTAAACACCCCCGGCTGGCCCATGTCAGCTGGCACGGGGTCTCAGGTCTGTAAAACAGCACTGCAGAGTCTGGACTTAGACTGGAGGCCAGATTCTGAGACCCCGTGAGAGAGGAGTGGGATCTACTTGGAGCCCAAACATCTACAGAGCAATTTTATAGACCCACAGCTCGAGGCCTGCGAGCCCGAGTTAGCTGACAGGCCAGCCCTGGGTGCTTAACTACAGCACAGACACATCCTGAGCATCTCCCAGTTCTCAGTGTCAGGTTGTTTCTAATATAGGCAATAAATTAGCCCACTGTTCAGCTTTTAACCCCAGCCCCCTCTTGGCTTTCATCTTTATTTTCCTCCCATCGCTGCAGGTGAACTTCATGGGGAAATATGAAAGAAACCCATTATAACTGCCACGTTGGTGAGACAGCGAGGAGAGCTGTGAGTTTGAGAATTTGAATGGGATAATAAATCCCATCACTTGAACCACATCAATGAATTTTCCTGGAGATTTGTCTCAGCATTAAATACACACACATATGTATCAATATATGCAATTCCTCTCCGATTTCACACAGCAGCTGCAGCTGCCTCTGACTGAACTGCAGACATCTGAAGAGCCTGTATTTGCAGCAGATCTAAATAAAAGTTTCCCACATTGCTAGTTCAGGATGCACTTGGCAATAATAATCAAATCATCGTTGCTTCCGCTGGTGTTCAATCTAATAACATCATTTTGTTCAAGTAATTTAAAGAAACATGAGTGTTTCTGGAGCAGTTCCATGTATACCAACTGAAAGGAAGAATATTGTATTACTTTTAACTACAACTTGGAGGAAGGAGGTTGGGGGGAAGGAAGGGAAATCCCAGGTTTGCCACTGACCTGTTGTTTGACTTTGGGCAAGTCACCTCCCCACTCTCGGCCAGTTTCCCCTCTCACATTTCACCAGTTTATCTATTTAGATTGTAAGATCTTTGGGCAGGGTCTCGCTCTTGTTCTGTGTTTGTAAGGCACCTACCATAATTAGGCTTTGATTTCACATGCGACTTCTAATAGTTTGGATTATATAATAGGTGCTACAGTAGAACCTCAGAGTTACGAACACCAGAGATAGAGACTGACCGGTCAACCACACATCTCATTTGGAACTGGAAGTGTGCAATCAGGCAGCAGCAGAGATTAAAAGAAAGCAAAGCCAAATACAGTGCAGTGCTGTGTGTGACAAAGTTCCTCCTCTACCTTGGTGGGTCCTGCGCTTCTTGGCAGATTTGCTCACCTCAATGATCTTCCCCACAGTCTGGGTCAACTCCTCCTGTGTCTGATCAGGAGTTGGGAGGTTTGGGGGGAACCCGGGCCCGCCCTCTACTCCGGGTTCCAGCCCAGGGCCCTGTGGATTGCAGCTGTCTATAGTACCTCCTGTAACAGCTGCATGACAGCTACAACTCCCTGGGCTACTTCCCCATGGCCTCCTCCAAACACCTTCTTTATCCTCACCACAGGATCTTCCTCCTGATGTCTGATAATGCTTGTCTCCTAAATCCTCCAGCAGTACACTCTCTCACTCTCAGCTCCTTGCCTTCTTGCTCCCAGCTCCTCACTCGCACTCCTTCTCCTCTGGCTCCTCCCTGCCTGACTGGGGTGAGCTCCTTTTTAAACCCAGGTGCCCTGATTAGCCTGCCCTGATTGGCTGCAGGTGTTCTAATTAAAGTAGCTATATCCACTGCCTTCTAGAAAGATCTTAATTGGCTCCAGGTGCCTTGATTAACCTGGAGCAACTGCCATTTGGTTACCATGGTCCTAGGGATTTGTTTAGCCTGGAGCTAACATACCTGTTTCTCAGTACTTTACTGTAGCCATCTGGCCTGGCCCCATCACATGTGTTAAACGTAAACTACTAAAAAATAAAAGGAACGTGGCATTTTTCTTCTCCATAGTAAGTTTGAAAGCTGTATTAAGTCAATGTTCAGCTGTAAACTTTTGAAAGAACTTTAATGTTTTGTTCAGAGTTTCAAACTTTCGAACAACCTCCATTCCCGAGATGTTTGTAACTCTGGGGTTCTCCTGTATTATAAAATCTTCAAATCTATTGATCAAGGTGACAATATTATTTGCATTTTATTTATTTTATTTCTTCAAATGTATAAAAATGTATCTACAGATGCCCATCCTACACTCTGGGGACCTATTCCATAAGTTAAACCAGACAGTGTATTGTCCTGATTTCCAAAAGTGCCCCTCCCCCCTATCTCTATATTTATGTGTGTGAATGACTACTCAAATATATTAGCACAAATTATTATTCCTCTGGAACTTTATACCAGGAAGAGGGTGATTTTGGTTCAAAAAGCCACTCTGCCTGCATGAAGCCTGCATATGTGGTGCAGTGAGATGAAATTGACACCCCTGAGCCCAGAGACTCTAAGAAAGCACATAGAACCTTGCAGGATCAGGCCCTTGATTCATAGATTTTGAAACCAGAAAGGGCCACTCTGACTCCCTGCATACTCCAGGCCACTGAACTTCACCCTACAGTTCCTACAAGCCAACAACTTATGGCTGAGCCACAGTGTCTCCTTCAGGAAATATATGGATTGAGGACACTCCAGTTCTGTAAGTTTCCCCACATGGGGGTGGATCTCAGTGCAGGATGAAGACCTAAAACTGTGAAGCCAGGCAAAACATGTTCCTTGAATATTCACTCAAGTAAAAGAGGAAGTTTTCCCCCCTGCGAATTTCCTTTTATCTTGGCTTTCTGCTCATCTAGCGAATTAGTTTACTGGCATGAACATTTATGGAGACAGCAAATTTGAAGGTAACACCAGGGACTGTTTGTGGAAAGCACATTTTGACATTCGAAAACCTGAATCTCAGTGATCCACTCAGCCAATCAGGGTGGAGAAACAATACTATATGACCCGTGTATTCAAAACTAACCAACCCAATTTGATTTTTTTTGAATTCTGGTTGTTCAACATGCTGAGTGAAGCACACACCAAAAATGTGCAGACTGGGAATTATGGGGAGAAACGATCTGGCAAATCATTTTGAACAGAAAAATCCTAGGTTTCTGGCAGACAAGTCACGAAAGAAAAGAAAGGCACAATTAGTCAAATAAATTATTGTCTTAGTGCTGTAAAACTAGATCCAGTGAAGGAAATAGCACTCAATTCCATTTTCACCAATCAGATGTGAGGAAAGAGTCAGACCTTGTATTTCATCCTGTGTTCCCCAATCAGTTGCCTGGAGAAATGCTGCATTTCACTCAAGTCTCGCCAATCAGGTGCAAGGAGATGGTATATTTCATTCATGGCGACCTTGCTTGTCACTCAAGGCACCTTTGAAAAGCTCATGATAGACAAGAATTTCTTTCTCTTTCTCCCTTCATTAAAACTCTTTGAAGCTGATCTATCTAGGCTAACAACATACAATTATGAATCTGCGGCACAGGGTACATTACTTACATTGGATTGGCTACAGAGAACTAGCAGAGTTGCATGCAGTACATTAATGGGAGCAAGAGGCATGAAAACTCCTACCCACAAAGGCACTGGGCCACTTACAGCTGGTAAATGAACCTTGGAACTTACATGAAACAGAAGGTAATGAAGAGTAATAGAAATTTGAAGTAATTCATTTTCTCCCTCTTTTTTTCTTTTCTTCTCACGTACCCTATTTCCTTTTAAGGGATGTGGGGAAAGGACACTGCCAAGTCAAAGACACCCCCACCCCAATTTAGATTTGGCACAAATACGATTTTTCACCCTGGAAATGTTTCCTTTAGCAGATGACTGCTGCCCCTCCCTGATACAAACACATCAATCAATAAATTCAGTGGTGGAGGGGCAGGAGAGAAGAACCTCACAGATATGGCCTAGATGAAGGGTTCATGACTTGGGAGTTACCACCTGCTGTTGTTCCCATATTGCTAAATGGGGAAGGGGTGCCAGGGAAGTCCTGTTATGGGAAAGGTTGAGAATCACTGCCCTAGATCATTCTGTTGAGTGGTTAGGTTTGCCCCCACATAAAAAGGCAGGCAGATTCATCCCCTAGGACCACGGCTCATAGACTTTAAGGTCAGAAGGGACCATTATGATCATCTAGTCTGACCTCCTGCACAACACAGGCCACAGAATCTCACCCACCCGCTCTTGTAACAAACCCATAACCTATGTCTGAGTTACTGAAGTCCTCAAATTGTGGTTTGAAGACCTCAAGGTGTAGAGAATCCTCTGTGCCTCACGCTGTAGAGGAAGGCGAAAAACCTCCAGGGCCTCTGCCAATCTGCCCTGGAGGAAAATTCCTTCCCAACCCCAAATATGGCCATCAGTTAAACCTGAGCAGGTGGGCAAGACTCACCAGCTAGCACCCAGGAAAGGATTCCCCCAAGAGCCAAGTGCATCTCAGGGAGTTTCCACCCAGAAGCCTTGCACCTCTGCACTAGCTCTGAGGTCCCCTGCTCCCCCCAGAACACTGGTGTCATGACTCCATTACTGGCTGGCTGGTGGGTACTCCCAGCCTGCTGCTGCCTTTGTAATTTGAGGTGCTTGCAATTTTCATTTTAACCTTTTAAAGATGCAAAATGGCCTTTGAAATGCTTTCATGTATAATTTTTTCAGGTTCTCATAAAAAACAAAATTTTTGACATTTCAAAATTAAACTTTGAAATTTGATTCCAAAACTTTCCCATTGTCCCCCTTTGTGTCGCGAATGCAATTGCATGAATGATGTCTAGATTTCCCCTACTCACTTTTTCATTTTCTTTTTTTCCCCTTTTGCCACTCCGTAACTTTTCAAAACATCCTCCAACTTTTGGAAATGTTCCAGGGGGCACCACAAAAAATGAAAAAGTGTAGTGAAAACCATGGCGAGCACTTATTGTATTGTACGCCATGTCAAAAATGACAAAAAGGGGGTGGGGACGAGGGGACAAAAATTCAAAATTTTAAACATTGAAAATGTTCTGACATTTGCAAGCTGGAAAACAGAAATGGTTTTGTTTGCCCAAAATATTTCTTAAAAACCTTGTTCCATTTAGAATCCTGAAAAACAAAAACAACATAACATTTCTGAAATTTTTCTATCAATCTATTTTTTATTTTTGATCAGCTCTTTTTCTAATAACTCCTCACTGAGGCAAGTACAAACGATATTTGCAGAGCACAGAGAGGGCTCAGACTGAGCTGAGCCCATGTGCAATTGATAAAATTCTGAGAGTTCTCTCCGTTCATCCTGCCTACTGAATGCAGGAACTGCGTCTCTCAGGATAAGGCTCAAGTACAGTGGAAATGTCTTCTAAGGTCCAATGAAGAGGTCGTTACTCTGGCAAAACTCTTAAGACTATCGATCTATCTGTCTGTGTATCTATCCTCATACACAGACCATCGATCTATCTGTCTGTCTACCTATCCTTTGACTATCGCCGTGCCGACTGAGCTTTCGAGCAAGTAGAGGTTCTCAGAGAAGAGTCACAAGAATGATTCAAGGATTAGAAAACACACCTTAGAGTGATAGACTCAAGGAACTCAGTCTCTTTAACTTAACAAAGAGAACATTAAGGGGTGACTTGCTCATAGTCTACAAGTGCCTACATGGGAAACAAATATTTCAACATAGCAGAGACAGAACTAACACAATCCAGTGTCTAGAAATGGAAACTAGACAAATTAAGATTGGAAAAAAGTGTTAAGCTTGTAACAGTGAGAGTAATTAAGCACTTGAACAATTTATCAAGATCATGGTGGGTTCTCCGTCATGGACAGCTTGTTTTTCTAAACACTCTGCTCTAGAGATTATTTTGGGGAGGTTCTCTGGCCTGTGTTCTGCAGGAGATTGGACAAGATGATCACAGTGGTCTCTTCTGGCCTTGGAATATATGACGAGGACAGCGTAAGGGTTCTAGAATACAACCCATTGAACTCAGTGGGAGTTCTGCCTGAACTAGAACTGAAGAAAGACTTCAGGATACAGCTCTCAGTGAACATCACGGTGAGAGGAGGCTCTAGATCTGGATCACATGCTGGGGTTTCTATTCCCCTTCACTGCACTCTTCAAAAACCTTCACTTTAGAGGGACCAAGTGCATGGCCAAATCAGTCCTGATTTTGCTATGGGTCAAATTCTGGTGTTAAGAGAGTCAATTGCAAAAATACCTTTGATTTCAGTGGGACCAGGATTTGGCCCTATATTGGGTTAACAAAATCATACAAGAGTTTTCATGCGGCCTTCCCCACACAATTAATCTGTGGAACTCATGGCCACAAGATGCCAAGCATTTGGCAGGATTAAAAAAGGGATTAGAAATGTATATGGATAACAAGAATGTCCAGAGTTACAATAGTGATGGTTAATAAGGACCAAGGTTTCTGCAAGAGATTTATACCAGAGCTGATAATAAATTTTCCATCAGAAAATGATGCTTCAATGACATTTTAACATTTCATTGGAATGTATCGTTTTGGGCAAATTTTTCATGGAAAATTATTGAAATATTTCATTTCAGTAAGGTCAAACAATAAATGAAACTTTATTGTTTCAGTGTATGTATTATATGAGTATAATTATACATTATACCTTATATACATTATATAGATTATAATATAATCTAAAAGTCAAAATGAAACATTTTGATTTTATTTAAAAACAAATCCTTTTGACTAGGTTGAAATACAATATTTTCAGAATATTTCATTTCATGAACAGATTCAAAATTTTGGCTTTTCATTCTGATTTGCGATGAAACCAAAATTTGAAATCTCATAATTTCCTGTAGGATGGAAAATCTGAATTTCAACTCGCTCTTATTTAAACCCTTATGCTTAAAGTCTAAGTCTAATTATGCAAGTTTAGGAAGAAACTTTCTCTGGCAGCAGATCCTTCCATAACTGTCTACTGCAGGGTTTTGTGCACCTTCCTCTAAAGATTTGAGTGCTGACCGTGGTTGGGAAAAGATGCTGGACTACATGAACCATTAGTCTGATCCAAAATAGCAGCTCCTATGTGATGGGGCATAGTCTCATGAGCGTGAGGCTAGAATTTAGGAAACTGGGGTTAGGCTCTTAGCTCTCCCTGTAGACTGCTGGGTGAACTTGGGTAAATCACTTCACCTCTCTTTTCCACAGTTTTCCCCTCTGTGAAATGGGTATAATGATGGTTACCTCACTTGTAAAGTACTTTGAGTTCTAGCAATCAAATGTGCTACTTAAGACACCGGTGTTATCATATATATATGTGCATGTAAATCTAAAGTGGAATAGGTTTTTGTGTGTATGGTTATTTATTTATGTTCACTTATTGTGAATACAGTTGAAATATTCTCATCCTTCAATGCCTCTTTCCTAGAAAATATACTGCCCTGCACAAAGTGTTGCCACACAAATTACACTTCCCTTTATTTGGTCTTTAGAATATGGAACTAAAATTAAATTTACACTCTTCGCAGAAAGGTAATTTTTCCTAATCACTCACACTGCTGCACAGATCTCTACAACTTGATTACATTCTAATTAGATTAATTGGATGGAGAATAATTTCTTTCTCCAGGAAGATCAACTGTAAGAGATGAGCAACTCTATAAACTCTGGGGGGAAACAAAAACCTCATTCAAAAGCTTTAAAACCCAACCACAAAATGCTCAATAATTAAACTGTTAAAGAATTTATGAGCATATCTGTATGAGTCTGTTTTTTTTCCCTTTCTCTATAACCATTTCTTTTTCTTTCTCTCTCCCTCCTGACCATAAAATTAGATGTGGAATTCCAATTCCTTCATTGATTTTTGTGATAAAAATTTAAGAAACTCTAGTAACAAAAGGTCGTACTCTTGTGTTCTGCATGCAAAATGGATTGCCTTTGTTAGAGGGGCAGAAAATATTGAACTGTATAATGCTTCAAGGTCTTTGGCTTGAATACTAATAGCTATTGCTTTACAGAAATGAACATATGCCAAAATGGTTCAGGCTTCTCTTGATCGGTTCTACATCATCTAACTCCTTAACAAAGATAACTGCTACTGAGCAGTAGGCCGACTGGCCTCGGAAAAAGTGTGGAGGGACCAGAGCTTGGTTCATCTGCCAGTGCAAATTTGAACGGGTGCCCATGAACAAACATGCAAGCAGCCTTCTTGCCATGCTGATGAATAGCAGAAGCCTGAGCAGTGGAATAACGGTGGCTAGGACCACATGCGATCTTTTGAAAATGTACCAGACTTTATTGTTATTAAGCCAAACTCTGATGTCCTGCCTCAGTTCTCACTCCCACAGAGGTGTCAGGACTCAGTTGATTTTGCACAACTGCACTGACAGTAATTGAGGCACTTGACAGTGTTAGGTGGCAGCTGAGTGGGAGGTTTGAGGACCTCAGCACATACAAGCTTTATCAGAATCTTTCTGTTGACTTCAGATCAGGCCCTATAACTAGGAACTAGATTGTTCTGGACTTTGCATAGGAATGAGAGGAAAACCCAGCTGGACACTCATCCCATGGTGCCCCCCAGCATCACATTCGGAAGCGTCAGGCCCTGTTAACTCCTAGTGAGGTTGTAGATGCTCCACGATTGCTCTCTGTTGTGCCTTAAAAATCCATCTGTGATTAGAATAAAAAAGCTTTGCAGCTGACCTTCAGTGTTCCACACAGGTCAATTAAGGGGAGCCAATGTGGCTAGCTACATTATAGGCTTCTCAGGTCAGCGTTATTCCATTCTGATTGGCCTACAAGGCCATTGAGAAAATATATCGACTCACTAGTCAATGAACAAGCAAATTGTGCCTAACTGGGGCTGCATTTAAGATCATGGCTGCTAAATGATACAGTATTTAGCACTCTTCCTTTTAACTTGTTGCCATTTATTTTGCCAGGGGACTGGCAGTAGATATATGCCTGCTTGTTCAGTGGCTTTGCAAGGCGCAGGGCTGGTTCTCATTGACTGCTAAGTAAGCTGTGGAGTTTGAAATATGAGAAGTATTTGGATAAGGCAGATAGGCCACCTTGAAGACATAATCCACAGGAATAATGATGGGGTCCAGCAAAGCCCAAGTAAGCACTTAAATTAATAGCAAGAGATCTATTAAAGGGATTAGCCACATGTTGTAACACTTGTGATGCTTTATCTTGCAGCAGCTATGACAGAGACTATATATTTCCGAGAAACAAATGGTTTGGAGATGATTTATATAAGAGAGGATGGAGAGAAATTGTAGTGCCTTGGACTTTGGATCAGATTGGGAATAGATACAGGTAACAGGGTGAGAGACAGCTTATCAGCGCGTATATGGTCACATTTTCAACAGTGACCATTGCTTGAAACATGGCAAAGGGGCCTGATTTTAGGAAAGCGCTGAGCGCCGGCACTCAGAAATTTAAGTTCCATCAAGTTGGATGTCCAAAAATCAATTGTCAGTTTTGAGAATTTAAAGCAGGGCTGCCCAGAGGATTCAGGGGGCCTGGGGCAAAGGGGGGAGCAAACATCAAAAAAGGTGCCACCCACTGTGGTGCTTGTACTCACCGGGCGGCGTGCCGTGTCTGCGGCAGGACCTTCACTCGCTCCACGTCTTCGGCAGCACTGAAGGACCCGCCGCTGAAGTGCCGCTGAAGGCCCAGAGCAAGTGAAGGGACTGCCACCGGGTGAGTAGCCAGGGAAGGGATTCTCGGCCAGGGCTCATGGGGTCACTGCAGAACCCAGGGCCTGGGACAAATTGCCCCACTTGCCCCCACCTCTGGCAGCCCTGATTTAAAGCCATGACATTTTTACAAACCCAAACTGGCAGGTGATACGTGTATATCTATATCACACAGGAAACTACAGTAAAAAAACATTAAAGTTGCAAAGGGTCAGGGTTCACAGGGCTCTTAGGGTGTGTCTATACTGCAATGAAAATCCTGAGGCTGGCCATGCCAGTCGACTCGGGATCACGAGGCTCAGGGCAAAGGTCTGTTTCATTGCAGAGCCGACTTTCGGGCTTGAACTGGCATGTGGGTTCTAGGACCCTGCGAGGTAGGAGTGTGGAGCCTGGAAATCTACACTGCAATGAAACAGCCCCATATCCTGGGCCCTGTGAGCCGAAGTTGGCTGGCATGGGCCAGCCACAGGTTTCTAGTTGCTGTGTAGACATACCCTTAGGAGTCAATAAGGCCTGACCTGCCAACCGTTGCCAGAACTGAAAGCTCAACTCCAACAGAGGGCTCCAGTCCTGAAATCTGATTGGTGGAACTCTGGGGGTCCTAATTGGTTCCTGGCTGCTGTTTAAACCAAGCACAGAAACAGGAAGCTGCCCATGCAACTGGGTTTCCCCTGCTTAGGGCCACTTCCCTTGTGCTACCTGTTTCTACTGCCTGACTCTAATCTCCTGGGTGCCTCACCCTACCTGCCTCCTGACCCCTGACTCCCGGTCTGCTCTCTGGCCTGCCTTGGACTCTGATCGCCTGGTATCTGACCCAGTCCAGATCCCAACTCCTGCTCTGACCACTAGGTCAGACTGCCCACGTCCCGGTCGTGACACAAAGCCAAGCACTCCCATGTTAGGGAACTCCAGAATTAAGGTTGCTTGTGTAACCTTAATTCGTCCTCCCCTTGTGTGTATGCATCATGATGTGCCTCTGACTACATGATCACTTATTTTTTCCCACTGTACTCCTGCCTCATTCAGTGCCCTGGGTGGCTGGTGCTCACTTAATGAGCCGCTATTAAATACTTTGTTTTCTCCTCATTGGTCAACGTGTGACTCCAGGCCTAATTTAAGACACACTGTTCAAACCCTGCTCTGAAGACGCAATTATTAATTTCCTCATGGGCTTTCCTGTGGCGCACATCATTCTAGTATCTGCATACTGCACAGACGTTGTGAGAGGAGGCTGCACTGTTATGATCCAATGGATGCCCAATCTCCAGACATGGTGGAGCTGACTTTTCAGCTTACTTAGCATTACATAGCACTGGTGTGGTCAAAGCACAGCTCCCACGGAGTTCAGCTACAGCTGTGAGTGCTCAGCACATCTGAAAATCAGATCCCAGGGTCTCAAGTTAGAAAATGAGGAACGCATCTGTGACAGATCTTGTGACCTGCCCTGCATCACAGAGGAACTCAGTGGCAGAGAGAGAATCCAGCTCCCCGGGGGACCATTCAGCTGCATTACCTTTAGATCATCTTTTCTTTTCCTGCAAGCCCACCTCATTCACTACCCACCCTGCAACCTCTGCAACAAATGAGACAGGAGTCCTGCAGATAATAGCCACATTCACAATAAAACCCTTATTCATTCCCCAGATCACAGCCTATCCTGTGCATTGACTTTGGCAGAGGTCCCATGGAAAAAGTAGTGTGTGATCATTAAGGCTTTACTTGAATTGAGGGATGACTGTCAAATAATTGTGACTCAGTTGCAGACAAGACATGGAAAAATTACCTTTATTAATTGTGGTAATTTGGAAAAGCCAGCTGCCTCAGGGCTGACAGCGGGACCCCAGCCATCTTGGGGCTGTTTGCCAGATCACCGCCATGAGTGGGGCTGACAGCTGGAGCCCTGGCTGGCTGGGATGGTCAGTGGGGCTGACTGTTACCTTTCAACATACATATAGCTGAATTCAGCATCAAAATTGCAGTGGAAATCTAATATTGTGGGATCCACAATTTCTGCAATATAACAAATTAAGTAGGGCCTGAGTGATTATATAACTAAAGACAGTATTATCACGAATGCATACGGGGGGGGATGAAATAAGTGTGCCCTGGTAACTTTAACTCTGGAGTCACATAACTTCTGAGTCCTTGAGCTTACAAACGTAATGTTCTTCTACCATAGTTTAGTGAGTGTAATTTCCTAGTTTTTTTTAAAAAAGCAAACTGGAAAAAAACCCCAAAACCATATACTTCATCATGTAGTATCATGCCCACCTGAGTCATCAGCAGGCTTAGAACCTTTAGCTCCATTGCACAGATTGCTGCCACTTGAACTACTGGATTAACTGATATCAGTAGTAGGTTGTCATCCCCTTGGTCAGCGGGTTTCACAGATATTTTCTGACAGCAGAGGGATGGTGAGATTTAGGAATCTTGGGTTCCCCCCCGGGCTCTCAAAGGGAGTGGGTCTAGTGGTCACAGATCTTCCTGCCCCTGTTCCCCAAACCTGACCCCTTTCCCTTCCAGTCTGTTCATGGCTTTTGCCAACTTCACCCACTTCAGCAGCTTGTCACAGGTGGTTTCTTCGTCTAGCCAATCCCAATCTCCACCCTATGGGGGTCCACATCTTAGTCCCAGTGTCTTGCCCAGCCAATCTTAGTCTCCTCTTTGGGTTCCTCATCTGAGTCCTGCTCCCATCCCTGCTCCCAGTCCCCTCCATGGCCCTTTGTTCCAGTCTCCCCATACCCCCAGGTGCCTCATCCTATCTGGATTCCCTCAAGTGATTCCCCATTCCCCCAACCATACCACTGTCCCCTCCTCTCACCCTCTAGCCCCCAGTCAGTCTCCTTGCCCAGCCGGTCCAAGTCTCCCCACCCCACCAGCTGTTTGTACGATCTCAGCCTTCCTCCCAGTCCCAGTGTGTCCATGGCAAAGCTCTCACTGATTTCAGTGGGAATAAGAGGAGACCTTTATTCCTTAAAAATGTATTGGCATGAGGCAAATGCCTGGGAGGCCACTCAGCCCCCTATAAACTGCATGGCTTGAGATGCAATCCAAGTAACTTCTTTGGTTAGTTATTTATTAGGGGAGATCTTATTTATTTACTTTTCTTTCAAAATGCTCCTCAAAAGGCCTCATAAAATATGAGTTGCACAGAATACGCTTGGCTGTAAATTCAGAACATGTGTGTGAGTGAATTTGTTGCTCAAGAACTAATGGGCAAAGAGCCTCTGACAGAACTAGTCACAGACCCGCAGGCTGCAAGTGCGCTGCTCCCACACAGCTTTGATGATGCACATTAGCCTTGACCTGCAGCATCCCCTGTTGTTCTTGTCCTGGGCTCCCCCCACACATACCAGCCACTGCACCTCAGCCTGGACCTGCAGCCCACAGCTACTATTCCAGCTGTCCTGGCTATACCCAGCTCTGTTAATGCACCTCACTTCTGCAGCATTATTGTTATTATTATTCCGATCCTGCGCTCTCTACACTTCCATACCCTCAGTTCTGCCAGCACAGCTCAATGAAAACTTCTAAAAGACGCCAGTCAAAGATGTGGTAAAGGCAGCTGCACATTAAGAGCTACCGCCCAAAGTAATAGACTACATGGCAAGTCAGAGCTAAGCCAGATGGACCAACATGATTTCCTGATTGCAGGTGCATGGGCTAGGAGATCAGTTACAACCTGTATGTATTTCGGGCAAAGAAAACCCAAAGCGGCTGTGAGCATGAAGCAAAGCGGCTGTGAGCAAAGAAGAAACAGAGCTTCTTGGGCACAGAACTTCTGGAGGGGCAGACACAGGAATTTCTGAGCAGGGAATCTGCCTCCTATTGCTGTTTTCTGCTGCGTTCAGGGAAACAGGACTTTGTGCACATTTTTTATAAACAAGCAAGATCTCAACAAGGATAGACCTGAGTCCTATCATCGACTCCTCATCCTGATGGAAACAATCGTGCAAGGCCCTGACTATGGGCTCACAGCTCAGGGCAAAGGAGCAATGCTGCATTTTGCATAGCTTCTGGTTGAGCCTCCTTGTGAAATCGTAAACCTTCCCCAGGTTCCCTCAAAACTCAGCTCAGGCTGGCTTAGAAGTGGGTTCAGGTTTGCAAACCTCTGCCAATACTCTGCTGAGGCCTCTGTGTGCACTAAGAATGCGTAAGTAACAATGAGAACAATCATTAGCATCGGGATCTTGGGTTTGGATCCAAGATCTGCCACTGCCTCATGGGCCTCAGTTTCCCCATCTATAAAGCAGGGCTAATAATGTACTTTTAGATGAGAAGTTCAGTCTTGTTATATTTCAGCAGTAGAAACCTTACTGATTACAGAATAACCAATCAGAACCCACTCTTGAGGCAGCACCAGGACCGCATGATCTCCAAAGCTTCATTTTCCACTTCCTCCTCTCTCTGGGGCATAATTCCACCTCCAGCTCAGTGCTTCCCCCTTCCTTTCAGATCCTTGTTCTTTAAAGTGTGATAATTTTCTCGTTGGAATCTTTTCCAAGGTAGTGCAGAGAGCAGCTGGATGAGGTAATTTCTCTTCAGTAAGTAAATAGCGTCCCTGGGAGGAAACTAGGTTATCAGAGCAACAGGGAGTATTTACAATAATACATTGCTCTCCATCATAAACTATCTGGCACAGAGAGAAAGAGAGAGGTGGAAGCCATGTGTTTAATCACACCAATATTAAGAGGTTGCAAAACAAAATCTTCATTCTGTAATGGGAAAATCATTCAAAGGGTCATTTCTGCTACAGTTATTTTCAGGCCTATGTAAAGTCACTGGATCAAATCCTCATCTGATATAAATCAGCATTGCACCATTGACTTCAAATGTAGTTACACCATCTGGGGATCTGGCTGACAGACTTCAGTGGAGTGATGCCTAGTTATACCAGCTGAGGATCTGGTCCACTGACTTCAGTCACTGGGGCTACACGGACATACACCAGTTGTGAGTTCTGGCCCTTTGATTTTAATTGAGCTATGCCTATTTATGTTGGCTGGAGATCTGGTCTACCATCCCCTGAGAATAACATGCTCAAGTCATCTAGTGGAACACAGAATCATGCAGGATGCCTGGGTTCTCTTTTGAGCTCTGACACTGACTTGCTGAGTGTCCTTGGGCTAATAACTTTCCTTCTCTGCGTTTCAGCTCCTTGCAGCAGAGAAATGAAGATAATGATACTCAGCTGACAGGAGTGTTGGGTGGTTCATGAATGCGTGTGCTGTGCTTTGAGCTTTTTGGGGGACGGGGGCTAACCCCAGTACTTATAAGTTCCAAGTATCCTGTTTTAGGATCTATATCGGCACCCAGTGCTCAAAGATGTCTGAAAAAAATGCCCAGGTGGATGGATGGTCGAAGTATCCATCATCCTTATATCTACCCAACCAACAATTAATTTGGCCCCACATCAATTCTGCCCCTTCCCAGCCTCAACTCTACTTTGCCTCTATTTCTTGAGGTCTTTCACCCTCTTTTCCAAGGCTGGGAGGTGGGGTGGGGGGGAGAGACAGGCTGAAGCAGGACCCCTCCTCCCTTCCAGTTCTGGTGTTACAAGGAGTGAGATGGGAAGAACAGAGGAGCCTCCTATTACTCACAGGAGGAGATGCTGGGTTCCTCCTCTCCTGTGAGGATGGGGAGGGGAAGAGGTAGAGAGCTCTGTCTGCTTCTTGCAGCAGCTCTGATTGGTGGCTTTCCCCCAGGAGATGGGGCAGTAGGGAAAGCCACCAATCAGATGTGGGGTTTTTTTGTCAGGTGTCACTAAAAATGTGTGCCCCTCAGTGACCCAACTCATTTTTTTAAAGTCTCATTTCCTGGGTCTGTGACCTGCTGGGACTTGGCACACTCTGAACATTGGGCACACCACAGTCCCCCCTTGTCCCTAGAGAGACTCATTCATTCTCACAGTGCCCCCACACGGGAGGGAAGTGTTATCCTCCATTTACAAACAGGCCAGCCGAGGCACAGAGAGGGTCAGGGGCTGAACCGACTGATAGTTAAAGCCTGAATTGCAATTAGAAATAAGGCCCAATGGTTTAATCAGTGAGGGTGACTAACCACAGGAACAATCCCCCACGAGAAGTGGTGGATTCTCCATCTCCTGACATCTTCATATCACGAGGGAGGCTTTAGCCAAATGCAAGTTACTGGCCTCAATGCAGCAGTAACTGGGGGAAACTGAATAGCCTGTGCTTTGCAGGAGGTCAGGCTAGATGATCAAATGCATTCTGGCCTTAAACTCTATGAAGCTATAAACTTGGCCCCATTGAAGCAAGGGCAATATTCCCGTTAATTTCATTGGGAGCAGGATTAGGGCCAAAAGAGCTGAGTGGGAGTCTTTCCATTGGATTGGAATTTAAATGACTTGCTCAAGATTACCTGGGAAGCCTGTAGCTGAGACTGGGGAACAACGGAGGAGCCTTGACTCCCAGTTCCTTGCTCAACCACTAGGCAACATTGCCCCACCCTGTAGCGACACGGTGAGTTCCGTGCAGACAGAGCTTGCAAAATGGAGCCTGAGATTTGGATTCTTTCCCTCTGTCCCTTTAAGAATTTTATATATTTTACAGAAAGCAAAGCCATTTCACAAACATACTTCAATATCAACGACTCCCTTCAGCCCCCGGCTGCTGAGGAATAAGCTTGATGTCCATTATGCGCCCTGGCCTCCTCCTGTTCAAGGCATATCATCGACGTCACCAAGGACCCAGTGAGGACCACGGCCTCGCTCGTCATTGGCTACAGCTGCTCAGCGTTTGTTCAGTTTCAATCAGAAAAGACACGTGCACAAAAAAGCATTGCAGCAGGGCAATTTATGGGAACCGTGGATGATAAAAAGGGTGAAACACATTCATTGCTGTGATGATGGAGCTACAGAAAATCCTTAGATGATGGGTAGCTAGATTAGGTTAGGATCCAGGTAGATAGACAGACAGACTAGGATCTAGACAGAAAGACAGATTAGGATCTAGGAGGATGGATGAAAAAATTTGGTTCCCCAAATCATGCCAACAAATCTGAATGTGGAGAATGAAAAGGAAGTTGGGAGGCCGGGGAGGTCCTAGCAAAAAGAACAGCCCCCTCCCCCCTCATTATTAGTATACACAAATCCTCCATCTGTTCTACCATGCCCCACACAGCCAGAGGGCTGTTACCTCCAGCCCCTGCACGCCCAGCGCTGCCGTTAACTTCCTGGCGCTTTTCAGCGCTCTCAGTCCCTAGCTTTCATAAGTACTAAAATTGATGGAGAAATGTAAAAGCGTCTCATTTCCTCCCTCTCCCCTGCATGCTGCTAACCTCGCTTTTCCTCGGGCCCCAGTGCAGGATCGCTCAATGGAAAGTCATTTGGAAAGTCTCTGAACTGGTTTTCTTTTGTATAAAATATTATGTCTAAAGAGCCACTGAAAGCATAAAGTGAAGCACGCGAGATAGCGAGAGTCTGTTCCCATTGGCAACTGACTTTTCCCATATCCCCAGATGTAGGGCCCCATTCTGAACCTCTGTTCCACTCTCCTGCCATTCAGAGGTGGCACGGCTGAGATGACATCTGACCTAGGCAGCTGTGCACTCCCTTAGTCGGAGACCAGGTGGGTCTGGGATTCTACCTGGGGGTGTGGTGGGGGAGGGTTCTGGGTCTATCTGAAATATCTCATGGTTCTCTAAGAGAAAAGTGACTCCCTGACCTTACATTGTATGGCTAGGATGGAGGGCCGGGGGGGCTCTTTACTATTTTTGAAGTGGGGGCCACTTTGGCAAAAAACCTTCAGTGTGAGAGCCACATCAACTACTAAATTAACACATTGCTCACTACTCCTTCATGATGTAATGTTACAGAGCCACTTGTGTCGCTAAAATGAAGTCCACTTGTACAATAAAACAACACTCCTTTTATAAATAGTAACCAGGAAAATATATGGAATTAAAAATTAACTTACTTGAGTAAACTTTTAAAAAGCAAAATAATGCAAAACTTTCTTTAAAAACTGGATGAGTGAAAGTTTGCCTGTTCCTCCCTGACTTTGTTCATGCAGTATTCATAATCTGTCATCGCAATTCTAGTAAGGCAGTCCAAAAGTTCATTGGTCAATTTTGTTCCTCTGTTTTCTTTTCACAATATTCATCGTTGAAAATGTGGATTCGCAGGTATATGTACTGACAGCATTTCTGGCACATGATGTTTCAGAGATGGGTACTGTGTATCAGGGACCATGTTCCAGAAATGATTAACACTTGTCTTAAGTTCAGACTTTGAAGTCATTTGTCACAATTTCACTCTCCAGTTTAGCACAGTCAGAACAAATGTCTGGGATAGCTGGTGACAGTGATGTCACTGATACATGGAAGGAGTTCTCAATTAAATTAAAAAACTCCTTGTATTCCATTACGTCTTTGAATCGAGACTCAAATTCTACCCTCAATTCTCCCAACACTTGTACAAATGAATTGTGATTGAAGTGTTTCAAAAGCTCGGGATTTTCTGAGGTGACCGCTCCGAGTTTTGAAAAGGGAACAAACTGCGTGTCGGGAATGAATAATACTGTAATCTTGTTTTGAAAAGCAATTACGACACACAACATGTTACTAGGAGGTTTCTGTTTCCCTTGCAACTGGAGATTTAGCCATTCAAATGGCAAGTGATGTCAGTCAACAATGCAGCTTAATTATCCACTCTGGATTTTCTAAGTCTTTCTCCCTCTTCCCCTTGCTTTCAAGGAATTCACAAATCTGAAGAAGGAGACTCAAAAATCTTTCAGGGACTCTGCCATGAGACAACCATCTCACTTCATTGTGCATCACTAGGTCATCATATTCTGTCTCCTATTCTTCCAGTAATGCTCGAAACTGCTGGTGATTCAGTGCTCTTGAAACAATAAAATTGACCCCCCTTTCCAACCAACTGCATGACACTTTGCATTTCACTATTTTTTAGTCTACTCACATGTGCTTTTTGGTGTAGAATGCAATGAAACACGGCAAATTTGGGTATTTCTTTTTGTTTCCTCATCAGGCCAATCAATCCATTCTCCTTCCCTTGCATATTTGGTGCACCATCTGTACACACGGAAGTAACTGTGTCCAGTCCAAGTTAGTCTCAGCAAAAAAAAAAATTAAGTAGGCCAGTCAAAATGTTTTCCCCTTTTGTTTGACCTTTCAAAGGTATTAAACACAGCAGTTCTTCCCGGAATAATTCTTCCTTGGGGAAACGAACCCTGACAAACAATTGTGAGATCTCACATATATCTGTACTTTCATCCACTGCTATGTGAAAACACGGTACTGCCAAAATATTTGCAGTTACGTTGTCAGATTTCTTTTCCAATTTCCTCCACCCTTCTCATTATGGTTGTGTCAGACAGGGGCAGCCCTTTTATTTGCTATAGGATTGCATTTTTGTTATTGAAATCAGCATACAGGATTTCCGTAGAAGCCAGAAAACACTCTAACGATCTTAGCGTCAGTAAATGCCTTTTTATGTCTTGCTAAAATCCATGAGATTTTGAAAGATGCCTCTGTCAAACAGTCTGCAACAGACCTCAATCTCTGTCTTTATTTATTTATTTATTTATTTATTTGCTGGCCATTTAGTGAAGCAGCAAGTTGTTCAATTTTTACTTTTTCTTAGGTTACTTCCAGGTGGGTAATTGTCACTGAAATTTGCCTGCTCTGTCGCGTAATGGCATTCTAAATTGCTGCGCTGAAAAGCAGAACACGTCTGCTGACCAATTAAACAAAGAGACTTCAGGCATGTTTCATTAAGCACAAAGAAAAACTCCTCAGTCCTCTTTTCTTGAAACTTTTGGTTTTCATCTTCCAGAGCACGCACCTCTCTCTTTTTTTTGGCTGGCTCTGGGAAGGGGCTCAGGGCTGAGGCAGGGGCTTGGGGTGCAGGAGAGGGGATGGGGGGGCTGGCCCCAGGAGGCTGCAGGTTGGGTGGTGGAAGAGAAATGCTGATCCAGCATAGCTGGGCCTGCTGTACTCATGCTACTGCTGGTCATAATGCTGCTGCGCTATTCAGAACCTGGCCAATGTGTCCTTGCGGCCCTGGGGGGTGGGGTGGGGGGCACGTGGCTCTGCACGCAGTCCTCTCTGCAGGCACCTCCCCGCAACTCCCATTGGCCACAGTTCCCCGTTCCCAGCCAATGAGAGCTGCAGAGGTGGTGCTTGCAGGAAGGAGCAGCACGCAGAGACTGCTGCTCCCCCCGCCCCTGGGGATTCAGGGGTGTGCTGGCCGCTTCCAGGAGCAGCATAGGGGCAGGGCAGGCAGGGAGCCTGCTTTAGCGGCAGCCCTGCTGCACCATCAGAGACTGCGATTGACAAGGAACCGCACTTAGGGTCGATGGGCGCCACCACTGGCTTATGGGCCTTGCAATGAAGAACACTGTCATAGAGACTCCTAGACATTAAGGACAGAAGGGATCACTGTGATCATCTGCTTGGACCTCCTGCACATTGCAGACCACAGAACCATTCCGGCCCCAGTGTAACTTAGAGCAGCCCAAGGGTGAAAGTAGAAATAGGGACTTACTGGTATGGGGCTGGGTTGGGGCCAGCTCTGGCCCCTGGAAGGGGCGGGGCCTCAGGTGGAAGGGGCTGGAATGGAGGGGGTCAGAGCGAGCCCCGGCCCACCCTGTACGGGTAAGTGCCCTTCCGCGCCAGGGTAGCAGTGGCAGCCAGGGGCTCCAGCAGCAGTTTAAAGGGCCCAGAGGTCAGTCACCACTATCACTCCAGGCCCTTTAAACCATTGCCGGAGCCCCCAGCTGCTGCTGCTACCTCAGGGCTCCGGCAGCTATTTAAAGGGTCCAGGACTCCCCTGTTTCTACTGCCCTGGCCTTTTAAATAACCCCCAGAGCCCCACTGCCACTATCCCAGGGCTCCAGCAGCAATTTAAGGGTCCTGGGGCTCCAGACACTGCTGGGAACACCAGGCCCTTTAAATTGCTGCATGGGGAAGCTGGGCCACCCTGGTACTTTCACCTCTGGGGCAGCTCAAGGGATACTCTAACTTACACCAGCTCTGCACTGGCCTGAGATCACCAGAACTGTGTGCACTCTGGCCGCAATCTCACCAGAGCCCCGGATGCTGACCTCCCACTTGGAATGTGGGGAGTTGCAGCTGCTGTCTGTTCCCTTCGCAAGAGTAGAGCTGGGTGCCAGGATCAGTATTAAAAATCTTTCGTCTCGTGGGAAGGCAATCATCCAGTGCAGAGGAGGTGCTTCAATCATATTGATGAGAGTGCTGGCCAGCTCCATGGGCAAAAGAACCTAACTGGCTTCAAGACCGAGCTTGATAAGTTTATGGAGGAGGATGGTATGATGGCGCTGCCTACAATGGAATGTGGCCCACTGGTGACTGCCAGTTGCAACCCCCCCCGACGGTCAGAGCCAGGACACTAGGTAGGGAGGGCTCAGAGTTACTACAGAGAATTCTTTCCCGGGTATCTGCCTGGTCGATCTTGCCCCCATGCTCAGGGTCTAATTGACCACCAGATTTGGGGTCAGGAAGGAATTTCCCCCCAAGTCAGATAGGCAAAGGCTCTGGGGGTTTGTCTACTCTGCAATCAGAGATGTGACTGCAACCCAGGAAGAGGTACTCAAGCTAGCTTTGATCTAGTTAGCTTGAACAACAGTAGCCACAAAGCCGTGGCAGCCTGGGCTGTACAAGCCTGCCTGAGACTCAGGGTACATCCTGGGGTGGCGGCTGCAACTTCACATCTATTGTATGGTGCTAGCTTGGGGTACATCTTCACATACTGCATCCACCTCGCTGACTACAGAACTTTAGAAATGGCGGCAGGTGGTTGCCAGTGGCCCATGGGATCTATAATTGTTATAAGCTGGGCTCGCACACTGCAGTCACCCCCTCAGTGGGAGGGATAACCCAGGGGGTGTGCGGGGAGGGCGGGGGAAATCAGTGTAGAATTCTGTCTCAATGGCCAGCTCAGGTCTTGGCCTCTCTGCGGAGATTCCCAACCAGAGGCCTGATTATACCCCGGGGTTCTTTGTAATGATACTGCGAGCTGGCCTGGGGATGCTTGCATCACGTATGCCACCAAAACAGCCAGAGTGGCGCACGCTTCCCACCCTGCTGTCCTGTCAGGAAAGGGTTGGCGGGATTGAGCGGAGCTCAGTGGCTACTGGGTCCAGGTACGGGTCCTGATTCTCAGCATCCCCAAGGGGTCAAAGGCTAGAGCAGAGCCAAGTGCCCCGAGTGCCGTTGAGAATCAGGCCCCATGTGTTTACAAAGCCAGTCTTCACTTTTCTGGGACCTTGTTTAATGGCTCACGCAGGCCTTGGCCTCGCTGTGGAGAGCGGGAACAAGAAAGTCAGCTGTAAGAGTCGACCCTTCCAGCCTGCAGCCAGTGGCCTGCTCCCAGTCTCCTGAGCCACCAGCTTTCTGCACACACTGACAGCACAGAGCTCATGAACGTTTTTTTGACCCCCTGAAAGGGTAGCGGTTGTGAGGTGGGAAACTGGGCAGATTGCCTTCTTCTTCCCCATCCATTCCAGCACTGACCCTACAAGCCAGATTGTCAGCAGATGGAGCTACAAGAGTTTACACGAGCTGAAACTCTGGCTCGGGGACTTTTAACGAGGAGTCAAAACACAAAACACGCAGAGCAGCAATCAGAGAGCAGAGCTAGGGGTATTTAAAGGAGAATGCTCCAGGCTCTGTCATTTGGCAACTTCATCTGTGATCACTAACCCAGTTGAGCAAGGGGTAGAGGGCAGCGCCAGCAGCAGAGAAACTTTTCAGGAGTATATTTAGATTTTGTTTGGGGAAAGAGAGGGTTGGTGAAACATCTCCGTGTCTAAAATGGTGTAAGTGGAAGCCAGCCTCTCGTAGGAAGCAGTACATTACCTCCCGACGGTAAATCCGCTTAATTGTATAAGTTGGAGCCGCGGAAAGGTCAGGCTCAGAGACTACTTCTTTCCAGTCCCTTAGACAGAACAGTAGGCAAGAGTTTTCAATTATTAACACTCAACTTGCAAAACTGGAGCTCCTGCCAGCTGGAGCAATCAAACCCTGCACCAGCCCCACTCAAACTGCCTCTGGCTTATTGGCTTTCCTGCTGATCTCAGCTACTCTGAGCTATTCCATCAGGTCAGCGCACAGCTTTTCCCCTCCAATGCCGGCTTCACTTCGCACCTCCGCAGTTTAGCACCAAGCTCCTATTATGCTGCTACCAAAGGCCAAATTTTCAAAAGTGGGCACTGATTTTGTACACAGAACTTGAAACAGCAGCTCATAGAGCTGGCCCAGAGGAACCTCCCACATTAACTCACTTGGCCTATTTATGCTTACCCAGCATGAGCTGCTTCTCACGCTAGGGTGGACCTCCACATATTCGCGAGTGGCCTGTTCCCCAAGTGTCCAGTTTAAGCGAGGGACAAAATAAATGTAGCAATTTCTTTACACGCTGGACGCCGTCATCACTTTCGACTTGTGCGCTTCTCCTCCCTTAGCATCCCTTTCCCGCTTTCAGCTCCAGATCGTCTCCCGTGGTCGGCCCTGGTCCTCTCCCCTTTCAAGTCCCTATTCAAACCAGTGCAAATTAGCCTCTCTCTGTTAATCTGTCAGCCAAATTATTATTACTGAGCAGCTAGGACCAGGATCCCACTGCACTAGGCATTCTATGAATCTGCCCCAGGGAGCTCACAGTCTAAATTGTGCCATCCTTAAAGCATTTAAAATTAACCACGCCGCTGTGCCTCTATGTTACGCATCCCCCTCCAGCACCCTCGGCGCGTCGTCCCTGGAAACGATTGCTCACGGTTGCTCAGTGCCCAGGCGCTAGTAGAATGACTGTTATAAGCCACTCGAATCCCTGCTTCGAGTGCAAAACTTGGCTCAGTCTGAACTACCAAGATCTGAACGGCTCCTCCATTAATATTAAAGTTGCGCTAGGTGCTGGACACGCACATACAGAGATGTGGTCCCTGCCCCATGATAATGGGTCTAAGCCAAAGCGTGTTGATATAAAAGGTCATCTTCCCATTGACGTAATGGCCTTTGGATCAGGCCCTAAGAAACAAGACAGACAGACAGTAACAGGCAGACAGCACAGAAGGAAAATGTCACGGTGGCAGAGCTTGTTAGCTAGATTCTTTTTTATGCTCCCCCTTGCCCCATCCTTCTGTTCAGATGCCTCAGCCAGCTTGCTCCACTGTTGGTGAACCGATGTGCCCTCCTACCACCCTGCCCACCCCACAGCAATAAAGTCAGCCCCCCTGGGTGGCAGTGCTGGGGAAGCACTGGGAGCTCCCTGGGCTGGAAGGAGGTTCAGTGTGTCTATTTTAAAATAAATAAACATCAGGATTTCCCACTGAGCTTCCCCCTACCTAGCTAGTGGACTCCATGGGAAAGACCCTCTGCTAATGTACAACAGAATCACTCTATTTATACTGGAATCCAGACTCACTCATTCTAATGGAACTACTGGTTTGCACCAGGCAGGGAATCTGACCTTTTCTATTTAAATCTGCACAGTGCGTTGAGTGTGCCACTGTCACGCCCCGTGGGGCCAATCCGGAGACGTGCAGAGCATCCGCTTGGCACGTGCCACTCCCATTGAAGTCAGGGGGTGGGTCGAGTACGCAGCCCCTAGCAGCGTTTGGCCGCAGGGGAAGCGATGCCTCCTGGAACAACGTCACAGCAACAGCATATGGAGACGGACTGGCACTGGGATGTCAATCTTTCCAGCGCTGCCCTCCTCCAGGCAGCTTCCGGCACTGCCGTTTGCAGAGAGCATCTCTTGCTGCGATGCATCACCCTGTGCTAAGCTGGCTGCTTAGCATGGATGAAACTTCACGGGGAGCCACATGGGTGGGGGATTTTAATACCGATCCCTCTCCAAATGCTAGGCAAAGGGATAGCTCGTTGGCTGTCGATATTACCCTGCTGTGATAAAAGCTTAAGAAGCTGCGTTGCGGATGCCGGCTGCTGGCACATGCTGTAAACATTTCCAGCGTGAAGAGAGATGTGGGAGCTCAGGGTGGTTCCCACTGAGACAGATCCTGGCTCTGTCCCTTCTAGGAACACTCTTAGGTGATACAATCTACAGCCCCCGGTGGAATCAAACACACATTGTTCCTGGCAGAATAAGGCCCCATGGATTAAAAGATTTGCACTACATGGATGCCCCAGGCCATACACAGCTAAATGGACACAAGAGAGTAATGGTAGCCCAGCTGTATGGGACTGGCATGTGTATAGGAGGGTGTTTCTCCCCTGCCCCTGTGGATGTTGAATGGGCCACACCTGTTTGACTTGCTTGTTCAGGTACCTCTGAAACACCAGGGGAGAGATTGGGTAGAAACGTAACTTGAATTGTAGCTTGGCTGTAAACCTGTCGAGGGAAGGTCCAGATCAGGACTGAGATGCACTGCTAGAACATAAGAAACGCCATGTTGGGTTGGACTAATGATCCATCCTGCCTAGCATCCTGTCTCTAACAGTGGCCAATGCCAGATGTTTCAGAGAGAGTGAATATAACAGAGCCATTTATCAAGGGATCCATCCCCTGTTGTCCAGTCCCATTTTCTGGCAGTCACAGGCTTAGGGACACCCAGAGCATGAGGTTGCATCCCTGACCATCTTGGCTAATAGCCATTGATAGACCTATCCTCCATGAGCGTCTCTAATTCTTTTTTGAATCCAGTTGTTGCCAGGGGATCTTGTAAAGGCCAAAACTATAAGTTTCATGTGTGCTGTGTGAAGTACTTACTTATCTTTGTTTTAAATGTGCTGCCTATTCATTTCCATCCTTTAGTTCTTGTGTTATTCAAAATGGTAAATAACATTTCCCTATTCATTCTCTGCACACCAGTCATGATTTCACCGACCTCTATCATTCATATCCTCCCCCAGTCCTCTCTCTTCTAAGTTGAAGAGCCCCAGTCTTTTTAATCTCTCCTCCTCCACCGGAGTGGGGTAGGAACCCAGGGCTGGAACAGCAAACAGCACTGGAGATCAGGAAGGAGGAGCATCGGTAGAGCTGGTGGATGGGCATGAAAGTCAAAGATGATGCAGGTTATGAACGAGAAGAGAGAAGTATGGGGACACATTGCAGGCATTGCTGCACGGGGGTGCAAGCATGCAGTGTTGGGGATGGTGCGAGTCGGGATCAAGATACATTTGCTGGGCTGTATGGGAGGTGGAGCTGGTCAGAGAACTCCACCAGAACTGTATTCCATTGAGTAGAGTTTGCCAGAATTTCATTTTTGAAGAAAACAGGGGAAAGCGTCCCAGTGAAGCTAAAATGTTCCATTTTGACATTTCAGGACAAAACATTTCAGTTTTTTTTGTTTGATATGACTTTTCACATTAATTTTTTAAAAATACTGCATATATCACAGAATACAAGCTAAAATAAGACACCACTAAAATGAAACATTTTAATTTGGTCAAAACTAGACATTTTGATCAATCTCAAATTATTATTATTAAATATTAATATTGTCAGAATTTTCCTGTTTGGAGCATTTTGGAATTTTCAGTTTTTGTTCCCATTCAGAATGAAGCCACATTTCGAAGTCTCACCATCCTTTATGAAACAGAATGTCTGTCCTTTGCCCGGCTCCAGCAGAAGGCCCAGGACAGGACTGGCAGGGGGTGCTGCAGGTCAGGACAAAGTGGGATTAACAGAGCTCTGTAGGCAGCCTAGGACTGGATCAGAGGGCGCTCTGGGCACTGCGGGGGACAGGAGCAGATGACGATCGAACTGCAGTCGCAGAATTGCAGAGGGGGTAAGGGAGAATGGGACACTGCAGCACTTGTCTGCAGTAAGCCTGATGCTCGCAACTTACTTCTGTGAGAACTGAACAGTTCCTAAAACTTTTATTTGCAGAATATAAAAAAGCCAAAGCAAAGAGAGAGCCCAGCAGGCTCACTGCTCAGACAGCTGCCACCCTGGCACTAAACCCCAGCCATCCTCCGTCTGCTCTAGCAAACATGGTATGTGCAAAGAGCTACAACCTCCAGGCCAGTGCGCGCTTTTGCTCTGATCAGCATCGCATGCCCCCAAGCAGAGGAGTGTATGTCCTCAAGCAGACGCTTTCTGTTTGTAGCTCAGGGGCTGTTTCTGGTGACGTGAAATACACCTTTCTTCTAGCACTCTCTGGATTAGACTGGCATCTGAACTCTGAAACTGCAGCTGTACATAGCCATTAGGTCCACACTGTATTCCTTCTAGAGCCTTTTCAGCTTCATTCCTTCTCACTTAACTGGGCTTTTCTGTTCTGCAGCAAATCTGACAGAGCCAGGGAAGCTGGCAAATCACTGAGGCTCTGTGCTGGGATGTTTAGCTAAATTGTTTAGCAAAAGTAGTTAACACATATTTCAAGGGACAATTCCAGGTGAAAGGTGTTAACTACTTAACTGCATCTGCTCTAACCCCTCAGACAGATACCAACACCTACAAAATCTCCACCAAGCATTCTCAAAACTACAATACCCGCACGAGGAAATAAGGAAACAGATCAACAGAGCCAGACGTATAC